>NC_052169.1:19336525-19515430 GCF_902713615.1 Scyliorhinus canicula | reverse complement strand
GAAGCAGGCAGCGGCACCGTAACAACGCGTGTGCAACCCTCTGAATCCCTCTTTACCTTTGATCTTTTCCTAAAGTCATTGTTACTGGACTTTCGAAAGTCTGACACTCTAAGGGCCCTCAGAGCACAAATCCATCTTGCAGGAATTGGACTGGGAGTATCCCACACATCATTGTGCTTTCAGAGCTGAGAGAGAATGCCGGAGAGACCTGGGGGGGGGGGGGGGGGGGGCTTTAGGGAGGAGGACAAGGTGGGATTCACGCTGCAGGTCACAATTCATTTCTCACACCCACTGACTGTTTCCAGTATTTTCTCTCTTAGCTCTAGATTTACAGCAGCGGCAGGTTTTTAATTTCATTTGTAGAAACATAGAAAAAAATAGGAGCAGTAGGAGGCCATTCGGCCCTTCAAGCCTGTTCCGCCCTTCATTATGATCATTTATGGGTTAGGCCAGCATTTACCGCCCATCCCTAATTGCCCTTCAGAAAGAGGTGGTGAGCTGCCTTCTTGAACCGCTGCAACCCATGTGGTGTAGGTACACCCGCTGTGCTGATAGGGAGGGAGTTCCAGGATGTTGCCCCAGCGACAGTGAAGCGAATGGCCAATATATTTCCAAGTCAGGGGGTGGGATTCTCCGAGCCCTGCGCCGGGCCGGAGAATCGGCGCAACCGCTTCCCCGGGAGTGAGGAGCGGAGAATCGGCGCCGGCGCGGGCCGTTGTCCGTGGCCGGGCCGCCGATTCTCCGGCCTTGATGGGCCGAGCGGCCACGCGGAAACAGCAGAGTCCCGCCGATACCGTTCACGCCTGCTCGCAGCCGGCAGGAACTCGGTGGGGGGGGGGTAGGGGGGTGACCTGTGGGGGGGTAGGGGGGGCTCCTTCACGGAGGGGGGGCCTCCGATGGAGTCTGGCCCGCGATCGGCGGGCCGGCCTCTCCAGCCCCGGCTCTATTTTGTTATACGATCAGCCCCTGAACCCCTGCGGCACGTTGAGGACGTCCCCCACGCATGCACGGGTTGGCGCAGCACCACTGTGCATGCACGGGTTGGCGCAGCACCACTGTGCATGCACGGGTTGGCGCAGCACCACTGTGCATGCACGGGTTGGCGCAGCACCACTGTGCATGCACGGGTTGGCGCAGCACCACTGTGCATGCACGGGTTGGCGCTGCACCACTGTGCATGCACGGGTTGGCGCAGCACCACTGTGCATGCACGGGTTGGCGCAGCACCACTGTGCATGCACGGGTTGGCGCTGCACCACTGTGCATGCACGGGTTGGCGCAGCACCACTGTGCATGCACGGGTTGGCGCTGCACCACTGTGCATGCACGGGTTGGCGCAGCACCACTGTGCATGCGTGGGTTGGCGCTGCACCACTGTGCATGCGTGGGTTGGCACGGCACCACTGTGCATGCGTGGGTTGGCACGGCACCACTGTACATGCACGGGTTGGCGCTGCACCACTGTGCATGCACGGGTTGGCGCTGCACCACTGTGCATGCACGGGTTGGCGCAGCACCACTGTGCATGCACGGGTTGGCGCAGCACCACTGTGCATGCACGGGTTGGCGCTGCACCACTGTGCATGCACGGGTTGGCGCGGCACCCAGTTGCCGCCGGGAAGGGAGGCTGGAGTGGCGTGAATGGTTCCAGCGCCGTGCTGGCCCCCTGTGGGAGCCAGAATCGGTAGCGCCCGCGCCCGCTTTGCGCCGTTGTGAATCGCGACGGCGTTCACGACGGCACGGACACTCTCCCTCCATTTCGGAGAATCCCGCCCAGAATGCTGAGTGGTTTGGAGGGGAACCTCCAGGTGGTGGTATTCCCATGTCTCTGCTGCCCTTGTCCTCCTAGATGGTAGTGGGCGTGGGTTTGGAAGGTGCTGTCTAAGGAATCTTGGTGAGTTGCTGCAGTGCATCTTGTAGATGGTGCACACGGCTGCCACTGTGGTGGAGGGAGTGAATGTTTGTGGAAGGGGAGCCAATCAAGCGGGGCTGCTTTGGCCTGGATGGTGTTGGAGCTGCACTCATCCAGGCAAGTGGAGAGTATTCCATCACACTCCTGACTTGTGCCTTGTAGTTGATGGACAGGCTTTGTGGTGTCAGGAGGTGAGTTACTCTCCGCAGGATTCCCAGCCGCTGACCTGTTCTTATTTATTTGGTTCGAGCAGTTCAGTTTCTGGTCAATGGTCACCCCCAGGATGGTGAAAGCTCTTTTCTGTTGATTTAATACTTTTCCAAATGTTCTCTTTAGGTCTCACTGTGACTATGTTGATATCCAGAAGACGGGAAGGATAAGAATTTGTGACAATGAACAACAACCATTATAATAACTCCCTGGGTATCGGTGCCGGCAACTCCATCACCTCCTACCCACTCACCCTGGAGCAAAAAACTGCATTCGCTTTTGTGGGCATCTTATTCATTTTCCTGGGCCTTCTCATCGTGCGATGTTTCCGGATCCTCCTCGACCCTTACAGCAGTATGCCATCCTCAACATGGGCAGATGGGATGGACGGGCTCGAGAAGGGGACCTTCGAGTATGCCTTGGCATGAGGTGGGCAGAGATACCCTGCATCAACCCTCCACACTGGGATCTAAGCACATGGACCTTGAATGGGGACACTGAATGACCTGTAGAAACACGCTGGCACTTGTCAAGCAGTCTGTGAACCAGGGGTATGTCCCCTGTTTGGTTGAAGGGGCATGTTCTAATGCAGATTTAATTCGTAATCAAATGCACTGTAGCGCAGATATATCAGGGTGCGGAGCAATGGAACCTTCCTATTGGATTTAGAACTATAGAATTCCTACAGTGCAGAAGGAGGCCATTCAGCCCATCGAATCTGCAGCGACTCTCTGAAAGAGCACCCTGCCTACTCACCCGTCTTAACCCTGTAACTCCATAACTCCACCTAGCCTGCACATCGTTTGGACACTAAGGGGCAATTTATCACGGCCAATCCACCTAGCCTGGTGAGAAAGTGCAAACTCCACACAGAGAGTCACCGGAGGCCGGAATTGAACCCTGGCTCTGTGAGGCAGCAGTGCTAACCACTGTGCCATGTTAATTCTAAATTGTGAGAAGTCATTAATGAATAAGTGAAGTTTTATTAATTTGACTAGCATTGGGACTATCTTATTTTAGTATCTGAAATTAGACCTGCATTATAGATCAGCTGAATCCGACATTGACATTGTTCGTGTGTATTGCTTCCATAGCAGGTTAAATTGTGTTCTTTAAGCTCTGCCTCTGAGTGTAAGTGGGTTGCAGCATATTATGTGTGCAGATAAGTGTAAATTTATCAGTTAAGTACACGTAATTCAGTATTTCAAATGTGGATTGTTGGCGTTCAATAAACAATCTTACTGCACACTTCTTGATTTGCATAATCTACTGAGTTGTTTTTACTAATAGTATGGCCCCCTCAATCTTCACGATGGCTGAGGTTTTTTCTAGTCTATTCATTGTTTTGTACGGAATTATAACTAGGGGCTTTTCACAGTAACTTCATTGCAGCGTTAATGCAAGCCTACTTCTGACAATAAAGATTATTATTATTATTATTGGGAGTGGAACACAAATTAATATTAACCCGTCTGAACACTCAATGGTTTACCCACATGGGTTGCAGCGGTTCAAGAAGGCAGTTCACCACCGGGACTGTTGTGAATCCTGAAAGTTGGGCTGGTTTCTACCTTGGGAAAAGGAGCCTTCACTGTGACCTTGGATTATCCCTCAATAAAACTCCAGCAGGAGCAGATCATTTATCCCGTGGCTAATTGGGGCTGGTTTAGCACACTGGGCTAAATCGCTGGCTTTGAAAGCAGACCAAGGCAGGTCAGCAGCGCGGTTCAATTCCCGTACCAGCCTCCCCGAACAGGTGCCAGAATGTGGCGACTAGGGGCTTTTCACAGTAACTTCATTTGAAGCCTACTTGTGACAATAAGCGATTTTCATTTTCATTTCCTTGTGGGATCCTGCTGTGCACATATTGGCTGCCGGTTTGTTTAGCGCATAGAACATGCAGAAGGAGGCCATTCAGCCCATTGAGTCTGCACCCACCCACTTAAGTCCTCACTTCCACCCTATCCCCGTAACCCAATAACGCCTCCGAACCTTTTTGGTGACTAAGGGCAATTTATCATAGCCAATCCACCTAACCCGCACATCTTTGGACTGTGGGAGGAAACCTGAGCACCCGGAGGAAACCCACACACACACGGGGAGGACGTGCAGACTCCACACAGACAGTGACCCAGCCGGGAATCGAACCTGGGACCCTGGAGCTGTGAAGCCACAGTGCTATCCACTTGTGCTACCGTGCTGCCCTATAAATTGTTTAGAGAACAACAGGGATACATTTTTTAAAAATTCTTCAGTGCCTGTAAGGTGCCCGAAGGTGTAAAAGGCGAGTTCCCTCTTTGTTCCGACATGGTGCACATTTTGGGATTGATTGAGCTAATCCTTTGCGTTAAAGAATTTGAAGAACAATGGATTCTTTTTCTTTAAATAATGGTTAATAAGTTACCAGACAAAATTATTGGAGCAAACAGTACAAACTGAATCAGGAGACAACTCTGATTCTCGAGAAATAAGATAAGAGGAATTTATATTTTCTCACATAAAATTAATGGATGAGACTTTCTCTATTCCTGAAATTCTTTCACATGAGGAAGCAGTCTGAAACCACTCGTTTTAACAATTGAATTTTTCATTATTATTCTGTGTAAAGTCACAATTAAATCCACACCTTATTGCCAAATTACATCAGAATTATAGCATAACCTGTTGGAGCAAAGGTTGTCCGCACATTTTGTTAATCTGGGGGTGGGGGAGTGCACGGCATCTGGAACCTCGTATAATTTAGTCCATTGTTTTGAAGCATTTCCCACCTCCGACATTAAACTGCCTGACCTGTAATTTTTCTTTTATTCGTTCATGGGATAACCCCTAATTGCCCTTGAGGAGTTGGTGGTGAGCTGCCTTCCTCAAGCACCTTTCGAGATCCACCCAATGGTGTATTGATCCGTTCCATGGTTTGTCTCTGACACTGTTTGATTACTCTTTCCAAAAATGAACTAGACATGAGGAACGAGCATGCCTGAGGAGAAATCACAATGTCAGAAGTGTAGTAGACCGGTAGAAACAAGTTGGTGTAGGACAGGCTGATGTCTGCTTGAACCATTGTCTGGTATATCTTTATTCACTATAGAAAGGTTTCCTTCCCTGTGGAATCTAGTCAGCTTTCACACGACTGGAATCTTGTATCATCATTGTATTGCATTTAGAGTCACAGGGCAGGATTTTCTGCCTGCAGGGGGTGTGGAAGGAGACGGGCTGGTATGAAAATGAGGTGGGTTCGGGACCAATCCCCGACACGCTCCTGCCTCCACCAGCAGTACGTTCTGGGCAGGAAGGCCCGTGTTCGACCTTCCTGCCCAGCCTCCACTTGAGACCTTTAAGTGGCCAATTAGTGAACATTTAAAGGTCTCCCTCCCAATGCTGCTGCAATTTCCACAGCTCCAGATGAACCGGCCAACATACTGCCTGCACGATTAGTAAAACAGTGTGGGCTGCATATCAGCTAACCGAGGCAGGGTAGGGGGTCTCTCGATCTGGGCTAACCTGTGCATGAACGAGGGCATGGATATGGGGCAGAGGGATGGGCACTGACAGCCACGCCCCTGCCCTTGCTGCTGAATCTTCATGTCCCCCACCTACCCATGAACTCCACTCAGTGAGAGCCCCCTCCCCGCCTGCCAAACCTTGGGTCACTGTCTGGGTAGAGTTTTACAACACCAGGTTAAAGTCCAGCAGGTTTGTTTCAAACATGAGCTTTCGGAGTGCAGCTCCTTCCTCAGGTGAATGGCGAGGTATGTTCCAGAAACATTTATATAGACAAAGTCAGAGATGCTGGACAATGCTTGGAATGCGAGCATTTGCAGGTAATCAAATCATTACAGATCCAGGGAGAGGGATAATCCCAGGTTAAAGAGGTGTGAATTGTCTCAAACCAGAACAGTTGGTAGGATTTTGCAAGTCCAGACCTGATGGTGGGGGGGGGGGTGGATGTAATGCGACATGAATCGAAGATCCCGGTTGAGGCCGCACTCATGCGTGCGGAACTTGGCTATAAGTTTCTGCTCGGTGATTCTGCGTTGTTGCGCGTCCTGAAGGCCGCCTTGGAGAACACTTACCCGGAGATCAGAGGCTGAATGCCCTTGACTGCTGAAGTGTTCCCCGACTGGAAGGGAACATTCCTGCCTGGCGATTGTCGCACGATGTCCGTTCATTCGTTGTCGCAGTGTCTGCATGGTCTCGCCAATGTACCACGCTTCGGGACATCCTTTCCTGCAGCGTAAGAGGTAGACTACATTGGTTGAGTCACACGAGTATGTGCCGCGTACCTGGTGGGTGGTGTTACCACGTGTAATGGTGGTATCCATGTCGATGATCTGGCATGTCTTGCAGAGATTGCCCTGCCAACGCGCCAAAGCAAAAAACCGCACCGACCTCCTCAGAAGACAAACACGGGACACCACTGACAGAGTACCCTTCGTCGTCCAGTACTTCCCCGGAGCGGAGAAACTACGACATCTTCTTCGCAGCCTTCAACACATCATCAATGAAGATGAACATCTTTCCAAGGTCACCCCCACACCCTCACTATTTGCCTTCAAACAACCGCGCAACCTCAAACAAACCATTGTTTGCAGCAAACTACCCAACCTTCAGAACAGCGACCATGACACCACACAACCCTGCCAGGGCAATCTCTGCAAGGCATGCCAGATCATCGACATGGACACCACCATTACACGTGGTAACACCACCCACCAGGTACGCGGCACATACTCGTGCGACTCGACCAACGTTGTCTACCTCATACGCTGCAGGAAAGGATGTCCCGAAGCATGGTACATTGGCGAGACCATGCAGACGCTGCGACAACGGATGAACGGACATTGTGCGACAATCACCAGGCAGGAATGTTCCCTTCCAGTCGGGGAACACTTCAGCAGTCAAGGGCATTCAGCCTCTGATCTCCGGGTAAGCGTTCTCCAAGGCGGCCTTCAGGACACGCGACAACGCAGAATTGCCGAGCAAAAACTTATAGCTAAGTTCCGCACGCATGAGTGCGGCCTCAACCGGGATCTTGGATTCATGTCGCATTACATCCACCCCCCACCATCTGGCCTGGATTTGCAAAATCCCACCAACTGTCCTGGCTTGAGACAATTCACACCTCTTTAACCTGGGATTATCCCTCTCCCTGGATCTGTAATGATTTGATTACCTGCAAATGCTCGCATTCCAAGCACTGTCCAGCATCTCTGACTTTGTCTATATAAATGTTTCTGGAACATACCTCTCCATTCACCTGAGGAAGGAGCTGCGCTCCGAAAGCTCATGTTTGAAACAAACCTGTTGGACTTTAACCTGGTGTTGTAAGACGTCTTACTGTGCCCACCCCAGTCCAACACTGGCATCTCCACATCATGTGTAGAGTTTGCACTTTCTCCCCGTGTGTGTGTGGGTTTCCTCCCACAGTCCAAAGATGCACAGGTTAGGTGGATTGGCCATGATCAATTGACCCTTAGTGTCCAAAGATGTGAGAGTTAGGAGGAGTTACGGGGATAGGGAGGCGGGGGGGGGGGGGTGCAGGCTCGATGGGCCGAATGGCCTCCTTCTGCACTGTAGGAATCCATTGAATCATAGAATTTACAGTGCAGAAGGAGGCCATTCAGCCCATCGAGTCTGCACCGGCTCCCGGAAAGAGCACCCTACCCAAGGTCAACACCTCCACCCTATCCCCATAACCCAGTAACCCCACCCAACACTAAGGGCAATTTTGGACACCAAGGGCAATTTAACACGGCCAATCCACCTAACCTGCACATCTTTGGACTGTGGGAGGAAACCGGAGCACCCGGAGGAAACCCACGCACACACGGAGAGAACGTGCAGACTCCGCACAGACAGTGACCCAAGCCGGGAATCGAACCTGGGACCCTGGAGCTGTGAAGCAATTGTGCTATCCACAATGCTACCGTGCTGGCCTCTGCTTTAAAAATAATCTTAACTTCTTCCTTAGTTACTTCAGCGACAATTTACTAATTAAAATAGTGGAGATCATTCCAAACTGTTTTTGGATAAGTATTGTTCATTCATTCCAGGATTTATTTTGTTTATTGCTCTTTCATCCTGCATTACAACAGTAACTACATTTCAAAGATATTTAATTGGCTGTGAAGTGTCCTGGGACATCTCCAGGCTATGAAATGTGCTCAATAAATGCAAGACTCTCTCTCCACCTGGGCGGTATATGTGTAATGAGGGATTTTAATTACCCAGTTATTGAGGACTCTAATGATGGGCAGCCAAGTATGACTGTGGGAGAGAAATCTTTTGTTAGACTCACTCCTTAACAATTACCCTGAGATAGTATCAGACCTCTGTGCGGGGAAACATCTGGGCAATTGTAATTAAAACCATTCAACATTTAAGTTGATTAGCCAACTTACAGCTACATATAACTCATTGCTCATGGCAGATGTAAAGAGAGAGAAATTAATAACATAGGATCTGGACAAGAATGATAAGACATTGGCACTAGAGATACCTGCAGTACAGATTACACATAGAGCATTTTGAAGGCTTTATTGAGAAAGTAACCATATATGTCTTTCAGAGTAAACAGCCATTAGATTATTTGGTAACTGGGTAATTAAAATTCTCCATTTTATGGGTAGCACGGTGGCACAGTGTTTAGCACTGCTGTCTCACAGTGACTGGGACCCAGGTTCAATTCCGACCTCGGGTGACTGTCTGTGTGGAGTTTGCACATTCCCTCCGAGTCTGGGTGGGTTTCCTCCGGGTGCTCCGGTTTCCTCCCACAGTCCACAGATGTGCCGGTTAGGTGGATTGGCCCTTGGTGTCCAAAGGTTAGATGGGGTTACGGGGATAGGGTGGGGGGTTTGAGCCTAGGCAGGGTGCTCTTTCGAAGGGTCAGTGCAGATGCAATGGGCCGAATGGCCTCCTTCAGCACTGTAGGGATTCTATGATTCTGAACCAAAATTATTTAATGGCGATAAACAACAGCAAATTAAACCTGAGCAAAATTATTTCCCAGTTTTTCTTCTCATTCGTTCAAGGGATGTGTGCTTCACTGGCAAGGCCAGCATCTATCGCCCATCCCTAATTGCCCTTGAGGAGCTGGTGGTGAGCTGCTTTCTTGAACTGCTGCAGTCCATGTGATGTAGGTACACCCACAGTGCTGTTAGGGAGGGAGTTCTGGAATGTTAACCCAGCGACAGTGAAGGAGCCTCCGATATAGTTCTAAGTCAGGGTGGTGATTGGCTACAAGGAAATAACTTTCCAAGTGATTAGAGTAGATATAAGATTCAACTGGTGGCCACAAAAGATCGTGGCAGTGATAACAAGGCTTTCCTCTGGTGGTGTGAGGACTCACAGACTGAACACGGCTTTGCGAGAGCCCACAGGACACATTTAAGGGAAGTCCCACGGAATTGTCAAAGTCTTTCAGAGTTGTTTTTCACTGCTGAAGTAGATGGCGAGTTGCCTGAGCTGATAGGTGTGAGGCTGAAATTGGGCAAATGGATCAATGCCTTGGATTTAAGCTCGGGTAGAGCTGTTGGTCCTGACCAAATTAAATGGTGGCCAACGAGCTGAGGTTTGGGATAGTCTTGATGGGCTGTAGGGAAGCCCATGACAATGTTAGAAATGCAGTTCCATAGGACAGCACGGTGGCGCAGTGGTTAGCACTACTGCCTCACGGCGCTGAGGTCCCGGCTCAGATTCGATCCCGGCTCTGGGTCACTGTCCGTGTGGAGTTTGCACATTCTCCCCGTGTTTGCGTGGGTTTCACCCTCACAACCCAAAGATGTGCAGGGTAGTTGGATTGGCCACACTAAATTATCCCTTAATTGGGAATTGGGTAGTCTAAATTGGGTACTCGAGGGGCTGGTTTAGCACTGGGCTAAATCGCTGGCTTTGAAAGCAGACCAAGGCAGCCCAGCAGCGCGGGTTCAATTCCCGTACCAGCCTCCTAGAACAGGCGCCTGAATGTGGCGACTAGGGGCTTTTCACAGTAACTTCATTTGAAGCCTACTCGTGACAATAAGCAATTTTCTTTTTTTTTCAAATTTAAAAAAAACAAATAGAAAAAAAAAAGAAATGCAGTTCCATTTAAGAATGAACTACGGGTGGAATTTTGCGGCCGATCCCACCGACCGGATCACCCAGTCCCGTCGAAGGCGACCGCTCTGCGCTGGATTCCCCAGCGATGGGACGGGTGTGTCACACAAAACGCTGTCGACACGACGGGGCTGAAAGATCCAGCTCATTTTAAAGAGAGTTTCAGGTGGCACGGTGGCACAGTGGTTAGCAATGCTGCCTCACGGCTCTGAGGACCTGGGTTCGATCCCGGCTCTGGGTCACTATCCGTGTGGAGTTTGCACATTCTCCCCGTGTCTGCGTGGGTCTCACCCCCACAACCCAAAGAGGCGCAGGGTAGGTGGATTACACCTGATCACATGCTTGATCCTTCGCTTGATCTTCACCGCCTCAGCTGCCGTAAAATAGGCCCCGGGGACTGAAACATCCCAGCCCAGGTCTTCCTTCAGAGAGGGTTGAGAGCAGGTGACGCTCATTGAAGCTTGTATTTAAGAGCTGAGCTTGTCCCCAGTGGAGGAGTTGATCCCAGGAGAGGGTGAGGATCCAGAGAATAGAGTGGAGCAGACACCATTCCTCAAGCGTTCACTAAAACAGTTGTGAACCATCAGAATGCCGTCTGCTGCCTAACCAGGGGCACGGATATTCACCTGTGTAAAGCTGTGCCATTGGTCAAGGGAGGCTCAAAACACAAAGTTAGTTAAATGTTTTAAGAGGTCCCAGAGTTGGTGGATGCTAGTGGCCGATGCACATGCACTTTTTTTTAAGTAATATTGCATCCTGCATAGTGGTTGAATCTTAAGCTAGATTGCAAAGGCCGATTGCATTCGGAAATGGTTATCAGTTATTTATACAGTGAATGGAAAGTCTCTAAGCTGAGCCGTTTCTTCCTGTTCTGCTGTAACGAGTGTGGATAGGTCTCTGCTGTGTCTGTGCATTGGACATTCTTCTATGATGTGGTGCATAGTTTTCTCTCTCCCACAGGTACATAAAGGGCTGGCACTAATGCCCCATCTGTGCAGGTTGGCCAAGCTGGGGTTGTGGCCGCTCCTGAGCCTGTTCAGGGTGGACCACTCTTTCCTTGGAAGGTCGAAACCAGGCAGCTGCTGGATTTGAGACCAGGTATTGTCATGCTCAATGATTCCCGTCCGCTTGTCCAGGTGGAATTTGCATGGAAGTCCAATGCGGGAGGATTTTTCCAGATCGGCCTTCTTGATGGGAGTCTTGGGTGGGCTAAACAGATCAGCATGAAGTGGCAGGTGGGGGGGGCGCATTGCAAACTTTCCCGATCATTCTGGGGGCTGTTGCAAGTCAGGGAATATTTGGAGAAGTGATATTTGCCAGGACAGGGAGCCACGGAAGTGGTGTTGAGTGGAGTGTTCCAGTAATAATAGCATTCAGCTGAGTATCAATTTGTGTGTGTGTGTGTGTGTGACCAAACACACCACAGTATTCTGTTACTGAGTATGAGAGGTTTCGGTGGTAATCCCGCATGGATCTGTGTTAGAGTCCTCACTATTCTAAATCTTTATTAATGATGGGCAGCACGGTAGCACAGTGGTTAGCACTGTTGCTTCACAGTTCCAGGGTCCCAGGTTCGATTCCCGTTTGGGTCACTGTCTGTGCGGAGTCTGCACGTTCTCCCCGCGTGTGCGTGGGTTTCCTCCGGGTGCTCCGGTTTCCTCCCACAAGTCCTGAAAGAGGTGCTGTTAGGTGAATTGGACATTCTGAATTCTCCCTCCATGTACCCGAACAGGCGCCGGAGTGTGGCGACTAGGGGGTTTTCACAGTAACTTCATTGCAGTGTTAATGTAAGTCTATTTGTGACAATAATAAAGATTATTATGTTGATAAAGGTATCAAAATGCAATACAGTAGTTTGCTGATGGCTGAAAGGCCTGAGTGGGAGGGAGAGGACTCCAAGCAAAGGAAATTGTCGGATTGAAATCCAACTTGGCCAAATGTGCTCAGTGTCCTTCAATGTGGATGATGGCTGCTCGATTCCAGGGGGCGTATTTTACGTTGCTTGGTGGTGGGTGGGAATCTGACCCAGAAGTCAGTGGATCACCAATTCCTGCTCCCGCCTTGGAAATTCCAATTCCCTTCCCACACCTGGAGGTGCACAAAGGCAGAATTTTGTCCGTTTCCTGAGCAAGTGATTCCCAGAACAAGTTGCTAGTCTGTCATCAGGGGCTTATAGCTTTGGGGGTGCCCACTCCACATCAAACATGGCTGACCAGGAGTCTCTCCAACTCTTACTGCCAGTCATTGGCGTGTTTGGAAGGATTGACGCACAAGCTGATCAGCCGGGTTACAAACTCACCTTCCTTGGCCATCAAGTCCTGGGGTGGGACCTGAACCGGGATCTTCTGCTTCAGAGGCAGGGACGCTTAACTCACTGCACTGCAAGCCTCTGCCACCTTGGAAAGGTGCCCGATAATGTGTCTTTCATCCATTGATAGTCAATTGGCAGGACACTGGCCAACCAGCAGCAAGCGATGGCGGGCAACGCGCCAATCAGGGATGGAAAATCAGGGCAGAAGGGGCAGACCATGAACTGGAAATCACTCACATAGATACATACATAGAAGATAGGAGCAGGAGGAGGCTTTTTGGCCCTTCGAGCCTGCTCCGCCATTCATCATGATCATGGCTGATCATCCAACTCAATAGCCTAATCCTGCTTTCTCCCCATAGCCTTCGATCCCATTCTCCCCAAGTGCTATATCCTGCCTCCACTTGAATATATTCAATGATTTAGCATCAACTACTTCCTGTGCTACTGAATTCCACATGCCCACCACTCTTTGGATGAAAAAATGTCTCCCTATCTCTGTCCTCAAACTGTGACCGCTGGTTCTGGACACATCCCATTTAGGACAGCACGGTAGCATTGTGGATAGCACAATCGCTTCACAGCTCCAGGGTCCCAAGTTCGATTCCGGCTTGGGTCACTGTCTGTGCGGAGTCTGCACATCCTCCCTGTGTGCGCGTGGGTTTCCTCCGGGTGCTCCGGTTTCCTCCCACAGTCCAAAGATGTGCGGGTTAGGTGGATTGGCTGTGATAAATTGCCCTTAGTGTCCAAAATTGCCCTTAGTGTTGGGTGGGGTTACTGGGTTATTGGGATAGGGTGGAGGTGTTGAACTTGGGTAGGGTGCTCTTTCCCGGAGCCGGTGCAGACTCGATGGGCCGAATGGCCTCCTTCTGCACTGTAAATTCTATGTAATCAACACCCCACCACTGTGGCAGCTGCACTACAAATCTTAACCCACAGCCTGAAACTTTTTACATGAATCAATTGAGCTATTGCAGTGGGTAAGAGCTTGATTTTAAACGTGGATGATTTTGGTGCGCATGGTGACTCATTCAGCCAGGGAAGAAGTTTGAATACAGCTGATCCATTCCCTTCTGAAAAAGTGTTTGTGAAACGACTCAAATGTAGCCCTTTCACTCTCTGTCTCTCCGCTAATGGAGGACAGAATGGAGCCATCACCTGATCAAAGGTTCAAACCCAGGAGGGTCCCACAGTTTGATGCTGACTCCCCTGTGAGTCCTCCTCCAGGATTTGTCTGGTCACCCGGAGGTCTTCATGCCGGAAGATGAGCCTCTCAGTCAGACAAGAGCAGCTTGGGGAGAGGTCGCAGCCAAGGTCAGCAGCCATGGTGTCTCCAGAGAACCTGGCTGGATTTACCGGGAAGTCTCAATCGCCCTTCGAGATCTATTGGGATGAGTGTCCAACCATTTCTCAGCCAAAAGGAAGGATAAGTGTGTGAAGTGGCTCGAATGTGGCGTTGCCCACTCTACTGCCCAAGAGTAGAAGACAACATTGAGCAGACTACTGTCACGGCAGCAGGGGTTTATTGGAAGGACGGGGTGGGGAAAGATGGCACTGTAGCACCTGTTAACTGGCAAACCGCTTAGGATATGTCAGTCCTTGACAAAGTACATTCTGGCCACACAATCAAAGGTATGATTGCATGCCAGCATAGTCATTCCAATGTCCTTTATCATTTCCAGGAGACGGCAGCGTCCAATGAAAGTGAAGGAACCAGAACCGGAGGTGGCCTGCTCAACCTGGCCAACCTCACCCCGCCAGAGGAGGGGGTCCCAGGGCTGGCTGCCCATTGCTGGAACCGTTCCATTAGCCAAGGCGATGTTGGAGCAAGTTTCCAAGGGTGCATAGCTCCACATCTGGAGTACTGTGCACAGTATCGGTCTCCTTATTTCAGGAAGGATGTAAACGCGTTGGAAGTGAGCAGCATGGTGGCACAGTGGTTAGCACTGCCACCTCCCAGCGCTGAGGACCGGGTTCAAACCCAACCCCGGGTCACTGTCCATGTGGAGTTTGCACATTCTCCCCGTGTCTGTGTGGGCCTCACCCCCACAACCCAAAGATGTGCAGGGTAGGTGAATTGGCCGCGGTAAATTGCCCTTTAACTGGGGAAAAAAAAGAATTGTGTACTCTAAAAGTATTTTCTTTTAAAGACGTGTTACAAGTGGTTTACAGAATGTTTATAAGACTAATGTCTGGAATGGGTGAGTTGCCTTATAAGGAAAGCTTGGAGAAGTTAAACTTGTATCTGCTGAAGTTTAGAAGAGTAAAAGGCAACTTGATTGAAATATATAAGATCCTGAGGGTTATTGATAGGGGGATGTGGAGAGGATGTTTCCTCTTGTGGGAGAATCTAGAACTAGGGGGTCACTGTTTAAAGATAAGGGGCGTAATTCTCCCAACGGGAGACAAAGGGCGCGATTCTCCGCTGCCCACGACAGGTCGGAAAATAGCGGGAGGGCCTTCCCGACATTTTTCCCGACCTCCCGCTATTCTCCCCCCCCCCCCCCCCCCCCCCCCACGGCCGCCCCACGACACGAATCGCTGCTCGCCATTTTTTTACAGCAAACAGCGATTCTCCCCTATCCGATGGGCCGAGTTCCCAGGCCTTTACGGCCGTTTTCACGAACGCAAACACACCTGCTCTCACCGTTCGTGAAAACGGCCGCAAAGTGCCGTTACGGACAACCATGGCACCGATTGGCACGGCCGCACCATGGCCGAAACCTTTGTTCCTCCGCCGCCCCGCAGGATCAGTCCGCGGAGCAGCTGAGGGCCGGGGCATGACGGCCCGCACATGCGCGGGTTTGACGCATAGATTACATCATCTGCGCATGCGCGGGTTGGAGCCGTCCAATCCGTGCATGCGCGGCTGACATCATCGTGCGCGTCAGTCGCTGTGACCTTTGGCGCGCAGGCTTAGCGACGGCCGCTAAGCCTGCGATGCCATGCTTTGCGGGGCCGCGCTGCTAGCCCCGACCGGGGGGGGGCAGAATCGGGTCCCGGGAGGGGGCCAGTTTCACAGCAGCCTTTACGACTCTCCGCATTTGCGGAGAATCGCGCCCAAAGTGCCGACGCCAGAGTGAAAACCGGAATGTTTCACTCTGGCGTCGGAGGCCTCTCCTCGCCCCCTATTCTCCCACCCCCAGGGGGCTAGGAGAGGCGCCGCATCAATTTTGCACGCCGGGCCTTGGCACCCGCGTCAAAGTATGCGCAGTTGCCGTCCTCCCCGCGGGCGCCCCGCAAGACATGGAGGATTGATCTTGCGGGGCGGCGGAGGAAAAAGAGTGCGTCCTTTAGAGACGCTGGCCTGCCGATCAGTGGGCACCGATCGCGGGCCAGACACCTCCTGAGCACCCCCCGGTGCTCGATCCTCCCTCCCCCCCCCCCACAGGCCGCACACGCAGCGTTCGCGCGCTGTTCACGCCGGCAGCGACCAGGTGTGGTTGGCGCCGGCGTGAACCGGTCGGAGTGGGCAGGCCGCTCAGCCCATCCGGGCCGGAGAATCACCGCTCAACCGTTAGAAACGGTGAGCGGCGATTCTCCGAGCGGCCTGTCATAAAACTCGGCACGCCGTTTTGTGGGGGGGGAGGGTGGGAGAATCGCATGCGGTGCCAAGGCGGCGTGGCGGGAATCGCCCGGCACTCCCGCGATTCTCCCACCTGGCGTGGGGGTCGGAGAATCGCGCCCAAGAGGTTTTCCTTTAAGACAATGATGAGGAACGTTTTTTCGGTGGGTGGGCGAGATGGTGTGAAAGGAGATTGTGTTCTTTGCAGCATCATTTGTTGACTCCATGTAACTCTGAGCAGATGCAGCCTCGGGATTGGTGACAGGGTGATAGGACTAGAAAGTATCAGAGGCCAAGAGGGTATTGTTGTGACGCAGAAACATTGCTCATGATAAAATTCCTCTCATTGTCAGTGAATCTCTTGTCCCTCTGGCACCCAGTTCCTCCTATTTATTGGCATGCACACTTGGTTGACATCGCTTATCCTCTTCTTCAGCGGAGGAAGGGGCTCTCTCCATCAAACTGTCCTCTGCCAGAACTTCTCCCTCTGCAGGACCAGATTACTCAATGCACAGCATTCCACAAAAATAAGTGACGATCTTGCAGGCGCACACTGCAGAGCACCACCTGGTCTGTCAATACATTGGAACAGCGGTTAGAGGAGGGCAATGGTTTGCTCAATGAGTGGCCGGGTGGATTAATGGCTTCCATTGTACCTCCTCTCAGGCTCTGTCTGCGGACTGTGTACTGGTGTCATCTCCTAAGGAGATATCAGTGGCACAGTGGTTATAATAATAATCTTTCTTATTATCACAAGTAGGCTTACATTAACACTGCAATGACATTACTGTGAAAATCCCCTAGTCGCCACATTCCGGCACCTGTCTGGGTACATGGAGGGAGAATTCAGAATGTCCAATTCACCAAACAGCACGTCCTTCGGGACTTGTGGTAAGAAACCGGAGCACCCGGAGGAAACCCACGCAGACACGGGGAGAACGTGCAGAGTCCGCACAGAGACAATGACCCAAGGCGGGAATCATACCTGGGGCCCTGGCGCTGTGAAGTAACAGTGCTAACCACTGTGCTACCGTGACGCCCATAGCACTGGTTAGCACTGCTGCCTCACAGTGCTGGGGACCCGGGTTCGATCCAACCTTGGGTCACTGTCTCTGTGTGGAGTCTGCACGTTGTCCCCGTGTCTGCGTGGGTTTCCTCCGGGTGCTCCGGTTTCTTACCACAAGTCCCGAAAGACGTGATTGGTTTCAAACAGGACAATGGAAGTTTCGCCTTAGCAAAGCAAAGGAATCCTGGGAAAAGTTTGTAACTTTGAGAAAGGAACAATTAGAAAAAAATTGGACTTTAAATTTAAGACTACTATAAACAAGGCGTGGGGGCTCTCATTGTGTTAATTTAAAGGGAGTGGGACTCCCTGGCACCCAGTTCCTCCTGTGTATTGACAAGTCCAAAGATGTGCGGGTTAGGTGGATTGGCCATGCTAAATTGCCCGTAGTGTCCTAAAAAGTAAGGTTAAGGGGTGGGGGGTTGTTGGATTACGGGTATAGGGTGGATGCGTGGGTTTGAGTGGGGTGATCATGGCTCGGCACAACATTGAGGGCCGAAGGGCCTGTTCTGTGCTGTACTGTTCTATGTTCTATGGAGGGATAACTTTTCTGTAGTTTAGTGTATTGCCAACTAAGTGATGTTTATTTGATGTAGATTTCAGTTGGTTTGTTACAGTAAAAGTCTTAAAATGTGGAATCCTGTTGTGCAGTTCCTTGCATAGGTCACTGAGGAAATCATATCCCTTTAAAAAAAATGAACTGTCCCTCCAGGGGCCACAACACCTCGTACAGTTCTCGCATTTAAAAACGGTTTGTTGCCATATTATCATGTTCATCCCAGCCTCTTAAAATATGATTCTGACAGTTCCTGTCAGAGGGAATGCAGTCAGAAACTCAGTTGGTTCTCCTGTTTCTGGGACCTTAAACGTGAAACCCTCTCCTTTCCTTTGGGTGGTTGGGGTTGTCTTGTTATGCTCTAAGTGTGGCATAAGTGGCTTCCTTGTGGGGCACTTGACAAAGGAAGGTTCAGACGTGGAGATAATTTCAACACGTTTATTAAACTATTTACACTTCTGACTAACCAGTCTGCTACAATCCACATGGTGGGTGTGCTATTGAATCAACCCTGTGTCTGTACTCACGGAGTGTCTCCACTGGAAAGAGGCAGATCATGTGTGTGGTGTCCTTTATATATGGGTTGGTGTAATGCCCTCCTGTGGTGGTGTCACCTCTGTGTGTATCGTGAATGCCCATTGGTCGTGTCCTATCTAACTGATCTATTGGTTGAGTGTGTGTGTGTCTCTAGTGCTCCCTCTAGTGTCTAGCTAGTCTACATGTATTTACAGTAACCCCTTGTGTATTTACAGTGATGCACATCACCACAGGGGTCACAGTGGGGTCAAACTCTTTTGTATAGGTTTAGCAAAACCTCTTGGCTTTTGTAGGTCTTTATCTATAAAACCCATCACAAGCTAAGGTTTCAGGATGATGCACTCTGTGATGATATGCAGAAGCAATCATGTAAATAGTAATGTATACAACCTCCAACCAGCAGGTGGCAGCAGAGAGCAACCACGTGACTCTGTTACCTTGAGGAATCTGGAGATAGTTGCCGTAGTGCATAGTCGCAGCTCTTGGAGGCTGTTTACGGACCGGAGCAAATGTGGCAGAAAAATATGATGAACGTCAGAAAGAAAATAAAAACCTGAAACAATAATTAATTAACAAGACCCTGAATCACTCACTTATTCTCACTGCAATAAAATAGGGCGACGCATGTGATAATAGTTAGTAGTTTCTGAGAATTCTCTCATGTTTATCTAACCATGTGTTTATTTAATAATAAACATTGAACTAGTCAAAGAACGAGACGTTCTCTAGTGCATGATTCCTACCGGCCAAGCACCAGAATGTAACACGTTCAATGCCCTTGCCACCCAATTACACACAATTTGGTCATTCATCTGATGCACTTGCTATTCTCCGTGTATCTATAATATTTGGGGTTTGGATTGCCGTGTTGATCTCTTTGGGGTTAGAACCTGGTGGTGGGACCTGCCGATAGTCACAACAACTCGGTCTGCGAGTGCGGGTCCGGAAAATCACGATTTATCCACATTCCATATCCTTCAATTCTTAGTTTCTAAAAAAATAAATTTAGTGTACCCAATTCATTTTTTCCAATTAAGGGGCAATTTAGCGTGGCCAATCCACCTACTGGTTTAGCACACTGGGCTAAATCGCTGGCTTTTAAAGCAGACCAAGGCAGGCCAGCAGCACGGTTCAATTCCCGAACAGGCGCCGGAATGTGGCGACTAGGGGCTTTTCACAGTAACTTCATTGAAGCCTACTCGCGACAATAAGCGATTTTCATTTTTCATTTAATCTTTGGGTTTGTGGGGGTGAAACCCACGCAGACACGGGGAGAATGTGCAAACTCCACACGGACAGTGACCCAGAGCCGGGATCGAACCTGGGACCTCGGTGCCGTGAGGCAGCAATGCTAACCACTCTGCCACCGTGCTGCCCCTTTAAATTAATCGGCATCCTATGCAATACCTCTTTCGTTTGCCCTCCGCCAGAGCATTGTGAAATAATTCCACCCTAAGTGAGATTTGTTTTCTCATATATCCTCCTTTCCTCATTCCCTTGATGTTGTCCACTTTGAGAATGATACTTGCGCATTATTCCTCCCAATCCTGGACCCCATAATCCTGCTGACGCATGAATAAACCTACACGCTTCACATTCGTCGCTCTATTTTATTGCAGTGAGAACAAGTGAGTGATTCAGGGTCTTGTTAATTAATTATTGTTTCAGGTTTTTATTTTCTTTTTGATGTGCATCATATTTTTCTGCCACATTTGCGCCGGTCCATAAACAGCTTGCAGTGTGCAATGGGCATGAAATGGATTTATATTCCCTGGTCGCCTTTTTAAAAACAATTTTCAGCCTCTCATTGATTTTTATGCTGTTTACTAATAAAAGGTAATTACTTTTTAGTATCAATCTCCTGATAGATTATCAATTTTACAGAATTTACAGCGACCATTCAAAATAACCATGAACAAATCTCTCCTGCGGGGGGCTGCCTGGTGTACAATAGGCTATTGAATGAACGAATGATTACACACACGTGGATAGATTCAGAAGGTATTTCCATTGACCACACACACCAGAACTTGTCCCCAGCTGGTAAATAGGCGATATTGAACAATTTCAGTCAGTAGGTGGGTCAACAGCATTGGAAACCATCTTATTCTGTTGCAAAGTGTGATTTGAAAAGCGATGCTGGGTCTATTTAAAAAAAATGCGAATCAATTCCTATTCTAATTCTAAATGAAACGCCTGACATTATTTACGGGTGGCATGTTTCTGGGTAACACGGATCTGCAGTCAGAGGCTCAACTTTTATTTTGCAAGTCCCAACTTTAACTTTATTCAAAATGAACAATTTGGATACAAGATTTCACATGGTTGCCATATCTTGAAGGACAGCAGACGTTAAATAAATAAAACTGTCAGTCCTTTTCTTAGGATTTATTTCCAATTAACGGACAATTTAGCATGTCCAATCCACCTACCCTGCACATCTGCGGGTTGTGGGAGGTGAGACCCATGCAGGCATGGGGTGAATGTGCAAACTCCACACGGACAGTGACCCGGTGACCCAGTGAGGCAGCAGTGCTAACCACTGCTCCACCGCGCCGCTCCCTAGTGATTATTTTCTGCTTTCAACGTTTGGTGCTCCTTTTTGCTGTTGTTGTGTTTCTCGGTTACTTTGAATCAACTCCTTTCTCAAGGGTTCAAACCGATGATTAATAGCTAGGCTTTTTGAGGCCTGTGTGGTGAATGTGTAACCACTATAAATTCAGACTGTACATTACTGTGTCCCTGTGGGCTCTGTCTGTGAACCGTTGCGCGGCTCTGCCCACAGGGGGAGATGAGGAGCATGTACAGGGCTCCGTCCCCAGCAGGAAGTTTAAGTGCTGCGGACCTGCGAGTCCGCCCTCAGTTCAGCATAGTCGCAGGCAGGCTCAGTTGTAAGCCGATTAAAGCCACAGTTTACTTCAACTCATGTCTCTGAATGAATTGATGGTCGCATCACCCTGTTCTGTGCCAATTACTGGACTGATTGTGGTTGGTGTGATTCCAGGATTTGGCCATGACTGATCTCCTGAGCCCCTCTCCTTCACTATCAGCACCCAATTTTGAAGCTCGTCTAAAAAACCCACTCAAAATGTGTTTAACTATGCGTATGGGAAGAGGTGGTTACCGCTGTGACATGTTGGGAACAGCATGTGTTTGCTTATGTACATATACAAATTGCAGTCTGCAATACCGACATGATTGAGGTCATTCCGGAATTCTGGGGAAAAATTACAAGAACATAATCTGAGGGACTCGGCCACTTCACTAACCACAAGAACTCGAGCTAATTAGAATGTCCATCTGATTTACGTTAGGCCTGTCATTAAATTCATGAACGTCTTTCATCTGTGGGCAGCACGGTGGGGCAGTGGGTTAGTACTGCTGTCTCATGGAGCCGAGGCCCCAGGTTCGATCCCGGCCCCGGGTCACTGTCCGTGTGGATTTTGCACATTCTCCCCGTGCCTGTGTGGGTTTCGCCCCCACAACCCAAAGATGTGCAGGCTAGGTGGATTGGCCGCACTAAATGAAAATGAAAAATGAAAATCGCTTATTGTCACGAGTAGGCTTCAATGAAGTTACTGTGAAAAGCCCCTAGTCGCCACATTCCGGCGCCTGTCCGGGGAGGCTGGTACGGGAATTGCCCCTTAATTGCGAAAATAAATAATTGCGTACTCTACATTTATAAAAAAAAACTTCTTTCATCTGTGTAAAACATGTAAACTTCCCATGGCACTGCTCCAGGATAAATCTAGAACCTGAACTGGCGAATATTGACCGCCTACCACAATCCTTCTTCAGCCAACCGCCATCGGAGGTGCTTTTTGAATTATGGTGTCTGAGGTCATGTATTCAAGAGATGAGGCTTTTAGACAGATACGTGGCAATAAGTGGCTAACAAGGTGCAAGTTTCTCTTTATTTGTTCATGGGATATGGGTATCACTGACTAGGCTTTTATTGCCCATCCCTAATTGCCCCAGAGGAGGTGGTGACGAGCCATTTTCTTGGACTGCTACAGTCCCACGGTGCTGTCGGGGATAGAGTTCCAGGATTTTCACCCAACGAATGGTGATCTATTTCCAAGCCAGGATGGTGTGTGGCTTGGGAGGGAACTTGCAAGTGGTGGTATTCCCATGTATTTGCTGCCCTTATCCTTCTAGGTGGTAGTAGTCGTGGAGTTGGAAGGTGCTGTTGAAGGAGCCTTGGTGAGTTGCTGCAGTGCAACTTGTCGATGGTGGAGGGAATGGATGTTTAAGGTGGTGGATGGGGTGCCGATCGAGTGGGTTGCTAAGTCCTGGATGGTGTTGAGCTTCTTGAGTGTTGTTGGAGCTGCATTCATCCAGGCAAGTGGGGAGTATTCCATCACACTCCTGACTTGTGCCTTGTAGATGGTGGACAGGCTTTGGAGAGTCTGGAGATGAGCTACTCTCCTTTTTAAAAACAAATCTAAATAATGTTATTTATTGATCTGGATAATATTGCCGGATGATGTGAACCACATCAACGTTTTTTTGCTTTTTCTGTTCCTGTCAAGAGGGGCCTTGGATGGAGAAATGGAGGGGATTGATGCAATCGTGAAGGATTTTTTGGTGAAGATTAAAGCTTCCTCAGCAGAGGCAGCTGACATTGCAGAAAAGCAAAGTCGGGAACAAAATAGGTTGGTTTGGGAAATAGATGAAATTAAGCCTGCAGCAAAGGAGTCTGTTGTAGAAGATAAATGGGGCCAGACTGTGAGGAGGTTTTCGCAACCTGGTTGCGTTAGATCAGCAGGAAATAAATCTACTCCAAGAAAAGCCGATGAAATAAAAGCAGAAATGCTGGAAAAACTCTGTAGCTCTGGCAGCATAGAACATAGAACATAGAAAAATACAGCACAGAACAGGCCCTTCGGCCCACGATGTTGTGCCGAACCTTTGTCCTAGATTAATCATAGATTATCATAGAATTTACAGTGCAGAAGGAGGCCATTCGGCCCATCGAGTCTGCACCGGCTCTTGGAAAGAGCACCCTACCCGAGGTCAACACCATGATAAATGGCCATGATAAATTGCCCTTAGTGTCCAAAATTGCCCTCAGTGTTGGGTGGGGTTACTGGGTTATGGGGATAGGGTGGAGGTGTTGACCTTGGGTACGGTGCTCTTTCCAAGAGCCGGTGCAGACTCGATGGGCCGAATGGCCTCCATCTGCACTGTAAATTCTATGATCTATGATCTTCAAATGAAGAGGATCTCCACAAGGCACAAAAGATGGAGGGCCCCTATGAGCCCCCGGGTATGAGCCACCCATTAAAAGCCCATCTCCCACCATAGGATTTGACTTCACTTCCCTGCACGGCAAAAAAAAACATATATTTTTTAAAATGTATCAAACATGTATCAAAACAGGTTACAGCAAATAAACACCCCGATAAACATACTTCCCAACAATCAACTATCCAGTCTGTACAGATTTCCCCCCTTTTTCACCCCCCTCCCCACGACAAACAGCTCCTCAAACATGGTCACAAACATTCCCTTTTCTCAAACCCCTTTGAAGAGCCCCTTAGCTCATACTTTATCTTCCCTAACCTCAGGAAGTCGTACAGGTCACCCAACCAAGCCCCTACCCCTGGTGGTGTTGCTGTCCGCCACTCCAGCAAAATTTGCCGCCGTGCAATCAGAGAGGCGAAGGTCATGACATCGGCTTTCCTCCTCTCCATGAACTCCGGCTTCTCTGAAACCCCAAAGATCGCCACCAATTAGAAAACCACCTTAATGTGGCCATTCACCTCACAAGACATACAAAGGGGTTATTTGGAGTTAAAATGAGAAACAAAATAGAGACATCTGAATTTGTCTCTAAGCAAGCCTATCCCACTGGCACTATAGCTGTGAGGTGGACACGTAAATGGATCCCTGATGTACTGTTTGCATAATGAAATAAAGAAGCCACAGAATTGAGGGGTAAGCTGCCTTTCATTGAAACATCAGGAACAAGTCAATTAATTTCTGTTCCAACATTCAATTAGATCTCAGTTGATCTACACCTCCACTGCATTGAGCTTGTCTCGGTTTCATATCCCTTGATGCCCTTGGCCGACACACATCTATCAACTTCCAACCATGAAAGCCTCACAATAGATTTTCTTCTTTCAAATCCAGTATTTTTTTTAAACAGATGGGAAGTTTCCACAAGTAAACAATTACCATTAATTCATCATGGATCTGGCTTCTTATTTAACATGAAGAGATCTTTCTCCTTCATATCAAGCAGTGGTCGCATGAAGGACACGGGGAGGTTTGAGGTTATTTGACGTAATAAGCCAGCATGTTAGCTTTATAACGAGGCTACATTTCTGTTTGAAATGGAACAGGCGACCACACTATACTGTATAAACACTTTTTAAAAAATATTTCCATGAAAATTTTTTCGCAACAAACGCAACATCAACATCAAACAGCTCACGGGAGGCACAATGGTTGGCACCGCTGCCTCACGGCGCTGAGGACCCAGGTTCGATCCCGGCCCCGGGTCACTGTCCGTGTGGAATTTGCACATTTTCCCCGTGTCTGCGTGGGTCTCACCCCCACAACCCAAAAATGTGCAGGGTAGGTGGGTTGGCCACATTAAATTGCCCCTTAATTGGAAAAAAAGAATTAGGTATGCTAAATTTTTACGGGCTGGTTCAGCTCAGTAGGCTAGGTTTGTGATGCAGAACAAAGCCAGCAGCGAGGGTTCAATTCCCGTACCAGCTTACCCGAACAGGCGCCGGAATGTGGCGACTAGGGGCTTTTCACAGTAACTTCATATTTGTGACAATAAGAAGGCATTATTATTATTATTATTATTATTATTATTATTATTATTATTATTATTAATAATAAATTTATATTTTAAAAAATCAACAGCCCAGAAAGCGGCTCCGACATAGTACAGTGACATAATAACAGTATATATTTTAAAAAACTAACAAGAAAAAACCCAACCGATCTTGTAACTCCCACCAGCCCGACGAAAGTTACCCCCCCCAAACAATAATGATAACCACCCCCTCCCGCTTCCTCCCCCCTCTAACAGCTGATGGTGACTAATTATTTTTTCAAGATCAAAACATGTATTGACAAGAATTTTACAACCACTGTAGTTTTAACTATTATACACATGTGGGCCTGTCATTCAAGGTTCAAAAGTTGAGGGTCACAAGGTGATTGAGACAGATACAGGCCGTGGCCCAGAGTGTGTCCACTCGGTCATGTGGGGGGGGGCAGGGAGGCCCTGTATGTGGGAGCCCCCGGTGGTCAACCGCTGGCACTGCACCACTGTCCCCGCCCTCGGTACTGCACTTAACCATGGGAGGGATGCGGGGAGGGGGGGCGGGGGGGGGGGGGGGGGGGGGGGGGGGTGGACCGTTTTGGGGGGGTTCTTTTGTTGACCTTCGTCCCTTGAAGTTCTCTCCTTTCCTACTTGCCCTGCATCTTTCCTTGGTGCTTTTATCCCCTCACACATCCCCACCTTGCTCTGTCCCCCTCCTTACGAACAGGTCTTGGAAAAAGTTGGTGAATTAAGCACTCCTCTCTTCCGGGATTCTCTGGGAATTGGCGGGGCGGGCAGATACGGCGCAGTGGAGTGGCGGGAACCACTCCGGAGTCGGGCCGCCCCAAAGGTGCGGAATCCTCCACACCTTCAGGGGCTAGGCCAGCGCCGGAGTGGTTTGCGACCCGCCGGCCGGCGTGGAAGGCCTTTGGCGCCACGCCAGTCGGGGCCGAAGGGATTCTGCCGGCTGGCGCGGGTCCGCGCATGCGCGGGAGTGTCAGCGTCTGCTGACGTCATCTCCGCGCATGCGCAGGGCGGGGGTTCACCTTCACACCGGCCATTGCGGAGGCCGACACGGCCGACACGTAGGAATAGAGTGTCCCCACGGCACAGGCCCGCCCGCGGATCGGTGGGTCCCCGACCGCGGGCCAGGTCTCCATGGGGGACCAGATAGCCCCACGCCCCCCCCCCTCCCCCCGAGGACCCCGGAGGCCGCCCACGGAGCAGGGTCCCGCCGGTAGGGACCTACCTTGATTTACGCCGGCGGTACCCTCGTTAAACGGGCGGGACTTTGGCCCATCGCGGCCCGGCGAATTCGGACGGCCCTGCACCCATTGCGTCGCGCCAGTCCCCGCCATTCTCCCAGGCGGGCGGCGCGATTCACGTCGTCCCCCCTGGCGATTCTCCGACCCGGCGGGGGTAGGAGAATCCTGCCCCTGGTCTGTCCTCTTTGTGACTTCCAGCCCCTCAGCAATGTGGTTGACTCGTAACTGCCCTCTGAAATGGCCTAACCTGCCACTCAGTTCAAGCGCAATCAGGGATGGGCAATTAATGCTGGCCCACGAATTAAAAAGAAAATTGGGACCATTGGCAGTTCCCAGGTCTGCATGGGTGGGCATCGGGACCACAGCGGCAATCCTCCTGGAGGCAGCCTCTTAATTGGCCACCACTGGGCCCGCTGTCCAATGGAGAGACAGCGACCTGGCTCCCCACGCTGTTGGCCCAATCAGAGAGCTTGCAGCTCTGCAACCTGAGCGGAACACTGAGAGGAGTGGCCCCCGCTGAGGTCCCAAGGGGAATGAGAGGGCGACTCCTTACTGAGGCATCCTGGCAGGAGAGCTTTTCTCTCGGGTTGTGGGTTCCAATCCCACTACTGGAAGCTGCTTAACTTCAATTAACCAAATCAAGAATATAAAACTAGTTTTAGCAATGGCGACCACGGTACTGTCATCGGTTGTTGTACAATTCCATCAGATTCACGAGAAGGGCATCTGCCGTCCTTACTCGGTCTGGCCCACACGTGACTCCAGACACACAGCAGTGTTGACTCTTTACTGCCCTCTATAGGGCGGCACAAGGGCATAGTGGTTAGCACTGCTGCCCCATGGTGCCGAGGGCCCGGGTGACTGTCCTTGTGGAATTTGCACATTCTCCCGGTGTTTGGGTGGGTCTCACCCCCACAACCCAAAAAGGTGTGCAGGGGAGGTGGATTGGCCACGCTAGATTGCCCCTTAATTGGTCATTTCTTTTTAAAATTGCCCTCTGAAGTGGCCGAGCAAGTGACTCAGTTCAAGGGCAATTAGGGATGGGCAACAAATGCTGGCCCATCCAGCGACGCCCACATTCTATCAAAGAATAAAGAGAAAAAAGCCACCGCAATACATCTCCTCAGCATTTTCCCAGCATTCCCCCCGCCGCCCCCAACGACCCTGACATCCCCACCCCACCGCTCCTGCCCTCTTAGCTCACCACCGGTAAAATTCCTCCTGTGCTGAATGTTTGTCCACCCTCACTGTTACTGTCCACCCTCCCTGTTACTGTCCACCCTCCCTGTTACTGTCCACCCTCCCTGTTACTGTCCACCCTCCCTGTTACTGTCCACCCTCCCTGTTACTGTCCACCCTCACTGTTACTGTCCACCCTCACTGTTACTGTCCACCCTCCCTGTTACTGTCCACCCTCCCTGTTACTGTCCACCCTCCCTGTTACTGTCCACCCTCCCTGTTACTGTCCACCCTCCCTGTTACTGTCCACCCTCCCTGTTACTGTCCACCCTCCCTGTTACTGTCCACCCTCCCTGTTACTGTCCACCCTCCCTGTTACTGTCCACCCTCCCTGTTACTGTCCACCCTCCCTGTTACTGTCCACCCTCACTGTTACTGTTCCAACTCATTCAGAGAGGTTGGTTAAGTGTGACGTTCCTTTTTGAAATCAGGACTGACATAGAATCATAGAATTTACAGTGCAGAAGGAGGCCATTCGGCCCATCGAGTCTGCACCGGTTCCTGGAAAGAGCACCCTACCCAAGGTTAACACCTCCACCCTATCCCCATAACCCAGTAACCCCACCCAACAAGAAGGGCAATTTTTGGACACTAAGGGCAATTTATCATGGCCAATCCACCTAACCTGCACATCTTTGGACTGTGGGAGGAAACCGGAGCACCCGGAGGAAACCCACGCACACACGGGGAGGATGTGCAGACTCCGCACAGACAGTGACCCAAGCCGGAATCGAACCTGGGACCCTGGAGCTGTGAAGCGATTGTGCTATCCACAATGCTACCGTGCTGTCCCTAAGTCAATGTCAGCAGTTATATTTCAGTTTCTGGGTGTGTGTCCGTTATACCTTGAGAGTAAGGATTCCATTATCTTTCCTATCACGGAAGTTCAGCTAATTGGACTATAGATCCATGTATTTGCTCCATCTAAGTACAAGAATCCCATTACAGTCCACAGTCCTCTGGCGCTAGTCGCCTCTTTAGTAAATACCGGGGCAAAAGAATTCTCCCGGAGTCTACTGATCATTGTTTTGCATTGCCGATGAGATGGGTACAGTAGCAAAGTGGCTACCTTAACAGCAATAATTTATATTTGTCTAGTACATTTCGAATCATAGAAAAGTTTTGACGCTGAAAGAGGCCATTCAGCCCATCGTGTCTGTGCTGGCCAAGAAAGAAGAAACCAGCCGTTCATTTTAATCCCACTTTCCAGGACCTGAGGCAGGATTCTCCCCTACCCGGTGGGATGGAGAGGCGTGAACCACTCCGGCGTCGGGACGCCCCAAAGGCGCTTTAGGGGCCTAGCCCTCACCTTGAGGGGCGAGTCCCGCTCCGGGGTGGTTGGCGCCCCGCCAGCCGGCGGGATCGGCCTTTGGTGCCATGCCAGCCGGGGCCGAAGGGACTTCGCCGGCCGGCGTAAGTCCGTGCATGCGCTGGGGAGGGGGTCACTTCCGCCTCCGCCATGGTGAAGACTATGGCGAATGCGGAAGGAAAAGCGTGCCCCCCACGGCGCAGTCGTGCCCACCGATTGTATCCGCGGGCTGGAGAATTGCCGGGGGGGGGGGGGGGGGGGACCCGCTGACCGGCGCGGCGCGATTCCCGCCCCCGCCGAATTTCTGATGCCGGAGACTTCGGGAGACGGCGGGGGCGGGATTCACGCCGGCCCCCGGCGATTCTCCAACCCGGCGGTGGGGGGGGGGGGGGGGGGCCGGGGTATCCCGGTCCTGGTCCATGGCCTTGCAAGCTACAACACTTCAGATGCTGTAATGATTTGAATGTTTCAACCAACAGCTTAGGCAGTGAATTCCAGAACCTACCACCCTCTGGGTGCAAAACCTTTCCCTCATCCCCCCTCTATCCTTTTACCAATCACAGTGAATCTTTGCCCCCTCGTAATTAATCTCTCCGTGAGGGAAACCCACCTTTTCCTGCCGCCCTGTCTAAGCCCCTCATGATTTTGTGCACTTCAGTTAGGTCACATTTAGCTTCCTCTTAACCTTTCCAATCTCTCCTCATTGCTGCAATCGTCAAGCCCTGGCAGCATTCTCGGAAATCTCCTCGGCACTCTCTCCGCAGTAATTATATCCTTATTGTAATGTGGTGACCAGAACTGTACACAAAACTCCAGCTATCTAACATAATAAAACGCCCCAAGACATTTCACAGAAGCTTTACAAAACAAAGTATAAAACCAAGCCAAAAGCAAGTTTACCGCCTATTTAAATATTGGGACTACAAGAGCAGGTCAGCGGCTAGGAATCCTGTGGCGAGGAATTCACCTCCTGACCCCCAAAGCTGTCCACCATCTACAAGTCAGGAGTGTGATGGAATACTCTCCACTTGCCTGGATGAGCGCAGCTCCAACAACACTCAAGAAGCTCGACACCATCCAGGACAAAGCAGCCCCGCTTGATTGCTCCCCCTTCCACAAACATTGACTCCACCATAAATGAACAGTGGCAGCAGTGCGTACTATCTACAAGATGCACTGCAGGAACTCACCAAGGCTCCTTAGGCAGCACCTTCAAAACTCATGACCTCTACCATCTAGAAGGACAAGAGCAGCAGATACATGGGAACCCCACCACATGGAGGTTCCCCTCCAAGCCACTCAACACCCTGACGTGGAAATATATCTCCGGTCCTTCACTGTCATCGGGTCGAACTTCCTCCCTAACAGCACTATGGGTGTATCTACACCACATGGACTACAGCGGTTCAAGAAGGCAGCTCGTCGCCTACTTTACAAGGGCAATTAGGGATTGGCAATAAATGCTGGCTCAGCCAGTAATGGCCTCATCCCAACATTGAATAAATGAAAAGGTCAGATGACCAGAAGATTTGTCAAAGAGGAAGGTGTGGTGAAAGGAGGAAAATGAGGTAGAGAGGGACAGGGAGGGAATCCCGGATGTTGATGTCCTGGCCACTGAAGGTAGTCACCAATAGTGGAACAATTCCAACTGGGAATGCACAAGAGGCCAGGTATCGAGGAGCACGGATATCTTGGAGGATTATGGGAACTGGCGGAGAGGGGGAGGGGCAAGGCCATGGAGGGATTTGAGAACGAAGATGAGAATTTTAGTCACAAGACGTTGTTTGACAGTGAGGCAATTAAGATAACGTGCACAGGGGAACAGGACAGTGGACGTTAAGACACGGGCAGCAGAGTTTTGGATGACCTCAAGTGTACAGAGGGTAGAATGTGAGAGTGTGTTGGAATAGCCAAGACTAAAAGGAAGACATGGATGAGGTCTTCAGCAGCAAATGAACTGAGGCAGAGGTGACACTGGGCGTTGTTACAGAAATTGATACAGGAAACTACTAATTCAGATTATTCAGATAATTAATCCTGAGATTGTTGGATTCATGGCAGTTTGTGAATTTGAATCCAGTTTAAAATGAGTGACCAGGCTGCGTTTGGATTGACATATAAACACCAGCAGGTTCAGAAATGTCCTTCCAGTCTGGTTGTCCTTATATAACACCAGCCCCACACCAAAGGGTGGCACAGCAGCAGTGGTTAGCACTGTTGCTTCACAGCGCCAGGGACCCGGGTTCAATTCCCTGCTGGGGTCACTGTCTGTGCGGAGTCTGCACGTTCTCCCCGTGTCTGCGTGGGTTTCCTCCGGGTGCTCCAGTTTCTTCCCACAAGTCCCGAAAGACGTGCTTATTACGTGAATTGGATATTCTGAATTCTCCCTATGTGTACTGTCATGTGAGAGTACCTTTAAGAAATGCGTGTTTAAGAAATGTACCTTTAAGAAATAGGTGGTTAAGAAATGTACCTTTAAGAAATGGGTGTTTATCAGTGATGTCAGAGTGTGGGTGCAGCTGGGCTGTTCGTCAGCGTTTTACTTTCATTTTAGGCTATTTGCTGCAGGGTGTGTTTGAGTTTCATTTTCAGAGCTGGATATCTGCAGTCACAGCCGGAAGGTGTATAAGTCTCTTTCTCTGTAATCTAAAGACTGTAAATCGATCCTTTGGTGATTTAAAACTAATAACTGCTCTCAGTAGTGACTTTAACCTGATGTGCTTCTGTTAAAAGTTTTTATTTTAAGTCTTATGGATGTTAAAAGGACAGCTTAAGGATTACTTAGTGTTGTATTCTTTGGGGGTTGTATTTGAATTAAAGGTTTTAAGATGTTCACTGTATGTTTTAAAAAGGTTAACTTGAGTTCATAGAATAAACATTGCTTTGCTTTAAAAAATACTTTTCCATTTCTGCTGTACCACAGCTGTAGAGTGGGCCGTGTGCTCCCCATACCACAATCTATTAAAAGGTGTGGGTCAGGTGAACTCCATGATACACTTTGGGGTTCTCGAAACCCTGGCCCCTAACAATACCCAAACAGGTACCCTAATAACATAGGGTCAAGATCATTGACAGAGTCCATTTTATATCAGGCGGCATCCATTTTGCATCTTCTGTAGTCTGTTCGGAATTCGACCTCTTCATACCCGAACAGATGCCGGAGTGTGGCGACTAGGGGATTTTCACATTAACTTCATTGCGGTGTTAATGTAAGCCTACTTGTGACAATAATAAAGATTATTAAGTGGCTGGCGCTTAACCGAGCAAACGTATGATTCATATCAACCTATTACAGAAAGTAGACAAAGCTGAGCAGTCCACGTGGCTTTGATTGAGGCATCCATTTTGATGTTTTATATCTCTAAGCCATGGAGATTGCAAACACCGTTGGGTAATGGGTTTGAATCACTGACCCAAACAGTGTTGCAGGTATTTAATAATTATTGCATGGGATGGGGCGTCGCTGTCTGGGCCAGCATTTATTGCCCATCCCTTGGAGTGAGTGATCACTGGAACATTTCAGAGGGCATTGTAAGAGTCTACTGCATCGCTGTGGGTCTGAAGTCACGTGTAGGCCAGACCGGGTAAGGACGGCAGATTTCCTTCCCAGCTGTTGTGGTGGGACCTGAACCTGGGTCCCCCAGAGCCTGATCTTGGTTTCTGGATGACTAGACCAGTGACAACTCCATTACTCCATCTCTCCCCCATTGGAACTGGTGGACTTCATTTGGACTGTACATTATTGTCTTGCCTGTGAGGAAAAGAGTTTGATTCAATCATATCCAAGCAGGCGGCCATCTTTATTCTGAGTTCAATCGGTCAGCGTGCCTCAGAGTAGAATAGTTGACACTAAATAAATACCAGCCTCCCCGGACAGGCGCCGGAATGTGGCGACTAGGGGCTTTTCACAGTAACTTCATTGAAGCCTACTCGTGACAATAAGCGATTTTCATTTCATTTCATTTCATTTCAACTGGAATTCCAAATTTTAATTGAACAGAGGCTGACTGGGCCGCCTCCTCAATAAACCGCCTGCAACTGCGCAATTATTGAGGATCACTCGTCGACCTCTCAGAAAAGGTTTTATTTTGTACCCAGCAGATTATAAACAGTGATATAAAATCAAAACACCTCAGATGTTGGGGATCTGAAGTGAAAATCGAAAGCGCTGGAAAAGCTCCGCAGGTCCGGCAGCCTCCCCGGAGAGAGGAACAGGGTTACTGCGATGTGTTGGGCTGCCAGCTGCTTGATTCTGCATGATCGAGGGAGTTTGCAGCATTTCTGTTTGATGCGAATGTCATTGGAACGTTGCTGCAGCTCCCTGAGGCAGGTTTCAGGGAGCTCAATGGAAAGGGCCATCTGTACCTCAGCGCCCTGCCCGGCAATGCTCGGTCTTTCAGAGAGTGTGTTTCACTCTGGTTGGCCGTTAATGAGCCAGCTGGCGCGAAATCGCACTTCAAATGTAATTTATTCCAAACCTATGTGAAAAGTTACAACACATGAACAATTCGGGAAACAAACTTCCCAACACACAACAAATTAGTACAAATTTTTCCCCTTTTTCGCCTTCCCCCCCCTCACCCGCTCGCGACGAACAACTCCTCAAAGACGGTCACGAACATCCCCCACCTTGCCTCGAACCCCTTAACTCCTATTTGATCTTTTCCAGCTAAAGAAAGTCACCCAGCCAGGCTGCTCCCCCCCCCCCAGTGGTGTTGCTGACCGCTGCTCCAATAAGATTAGTCGCCGGGCAATCAGAGAGGCGAAGGCCACAACGTCGGCGTTCCTCTCCTCCATCAGCTCCGGCTTCACCAATACCCCAAATATCGCCACTCAACCTCCTCCCAACCATCCTTGCTAGCACCGCAAACACTCACGCTAAGATTCTCTCCAACTTTCCGTGGCCCCAGAACATGGGCGCCTGATTCACTGGTCCCCGCCCACACCCCTCACACTCATCTGTCACCCCCTGAAAGAACCCACTCATTTTTAAAAAAAATTTTTTTTTAAAAAATAAATTTAGATTAACCAATTATTTTTTCCAATTAAGGGGCAATTTAGCATGGCCAATCCACCTACTCTGCACATTTTTGGGTTGTGGGGGCGAAACCCACACAAACACGGGGAGAATGTGCAAACTCCACACGGACAGTGACCCAGAGCTGGGATCAAACCTGGGACCTCGGCGCCGTGAGGCAGCAGGGTTAACCCACTGCGCCACCGTGCTGCCCACTATTTTCTTGTTTAATGCCATTCCCAACTTCACCAGTGCAGTTTGGGGGTCTATATATGACATCCACAAAGGTTTTTTGTCCTTTGGTATTTCTCAACTCTACCCATACAGATTCCACATTGTCAGAGCTAATATCCTTTCTCACTACTGTGTTAATTTCCTCTTTAACCAGCAGTGCCAAGCCACCACCTTCTCTTTTATGCCTGTCCTTCCTAAATACTGAGAACCCTGGGACATTCAGTTCCCATCCCTGTTCACCCTGCAGCCGTGTCTCCGTAATCCCAATTATATCATACTCATTTATATATATCTGCGCGATTAGTTCATCCACTTTATTGCAAATGCTCCGTGCATTCAGGCACAGAGCCTTTAAGTTTGTCTTTTTCACAATGCTTCTCTTGCTCCCAATATTTTTCTCTCCTGCCCTGTTTGAATTTTGCCCTTGGTTTCTCCACCTATCACTTTTCTTATTCACTTTTCTACCTTTTGCTTTTGTCCTTGCTCCCTCTTTCTCTGACTCCTTGCGTAGGTTCCCACCCCACTGGCATTTTAGTTTAAACCCTCCCCAACCGCTCCAGCAAATACACTGGGCGCGATTCTCCACAAATCCGGCGTGCCGTGAAGGCTGGCGTGAAACTGGCCGTGTTTCACGCCAGCCTCGGAGCTCCGTCCCGGGACCCGATTCTTCCCCCCCCCCCGGGCGGGGCTAGTATTGGGGCCCGGGGAATCACGGCGACGCGGAGTTAGCGAACGTCGCTAACTCCGCCCGCCAAGAGTCACGGCGGCTGACGCGCACGATGACATCAGCCGCGCATGCGCGGGCCGTCATGCCCCTCAGCCGCCCGCGGACTGATCCTGAGGGGCAGCGGAAGAACGGACCCGCTGCCCGCAATCGGTGCCCACCGATCGCAGGCCCATGCCACCCTTGGCACGGCCGTGGTGCGGCCGTGCCAATCGGTGCCATGGTTGTCCGGGACGGGCACTTTGCGGCCGTTTTCACGAACGCTGAAAGCAGGTGTGATCACGGCCGTGAAAACGGCCGTAAACTCCGCGGTATTCGGCCCATCGGCCTGCGGAGAATCGCTGTTCGCCGTAAGAAAAGGCGAGCAGCGATTCGTGTCGGGGGGCGGCCGGGGGGGGGGGGGGGGAATAGCGGGAGGCCGTGAAAATTGTCGGGAAGGCCCTCCCGCTATTCTCCGACCCGTCGTGGGCAGCGGAGAATCGCGCCGTTCCAGTCCTGCCCAGGTGTAACCCGTCCAGTTTGTACAGGTCCCACCTCCCCCAGAACCAGTCCCAATGCCCCAGGAATCCGAAACCCCCCCCCTTACACCATCTCTTCAGCCACGTATTCATCCTATATATTTTGTCATTTCTACTCTGACTAGCACGTGGCACCCATAGTAATCCTGAGATCACTGCCTTTGAGGTCCGATTTCTTAACTTCCTTCCTAGCTCCCTATATTCTGCCTTTAGGACATCATCCCTTTTTTTTACCTAAGTTGTTTTGTACCGATGTGTACCACGACCACTGGCTGTTCACCCTTCCCCCTCCAGAATGTCCTGTACCCGCTCCGAGACATCCTTGACCCTAGCACCAGGGATGCAACATACCATCCTGGAGTCTCGTTTGCAGCCACAGAAACGCCTGCCTTGTGGCACAGTGGGTAACGTCCCTGCCTCTGAGCCCTGAGCTCTGAGTTCGAGTCCCACTCCAGGGTTTGTTGGCCCAGCAGGGCCCATACAAGATGGGGCCAAAAGGATCGACTGTCAATCTGCAAATCTTTCCAGCCCACCCACGGCAGGCGGTTAGAACAGGAGCGACCTCCGGTCAGCTGTGCCTGAGGCTTAGTGGCGCATTCCAAAGGGATAGCCTCCACAGACAGGCCATCTATTCCGGGAGAAACACGTTACGGAAGCAAACTCAAGCATGTCCTGGATCTGCCTCTTGCGTCATTAGATGCAGAAAGTGTCAAAGTCAACATTGTCGTGTGTGACTGGAGTCACATGTAGGCTAGGCTGGATGGGGATAGCAGGTTCCAATTCCAGAAGGATATTAGTGAACCAGTTAGATTTCTATCGTAATCTATCAGTTTTTACGGTCATTTCATGGTGCAGTTGTACCAGATTTATTGAATTTAATTTCACAACATGGCAAGGTACGAATTTAACTCAACCTCTGGGTTATGAGGCCAGTAGTACAGGTTAATCATTAACATAATAATAATCTTTATTATTGTCACAAGTAGGCTTACTTTAACGCCGCAATGAAGTTCCTGTGAAAAGCCCTTAGTTGCCACATTCCGGCGCCTGTTCGGGTACGCAGAGGGAGAATTCAGAATGTCCAATTCACCTAATGAATGTGACATTGAATGTTTGTTACAGGGTTTGGGCAGCAGGGTAGCATGGTGGTTAGCATAAATGCTTCACAGCTCCAGGGTCCCAGGTTCGATTCCCGGCTGGGTCACTGTCTGTGTGGAGTCTGCACGTCTTCCCCCTGTGTGCGTGGGTTTCCTCCGGGTGCTCCGGTTTCCTCCCACAGTCCAAAGATGTGCGGGTTAGGTGGATTGGCCATGCTAAATTGCCCGTAGTGTCCTAATAAAAGTAAGGTTAAGGGGGGGGTTGTTGGGTTACGGGTATAGGGTGGATACGTGGGTTAGAGTGGGGTGATCATGGCTCGGCACAACATTGAGGGCCGAAGGGCCTGTTCTGTGCTGTACTGTTCTATGTTACGTTGTAAATGTATACCAGGCTTGTCCATACCCAGGCCGCAGGCCAGGTGTGGCCCGCAAAGTCGCCCTCACTGCCCACGCACCAACACATATTCACCCTCACGGTGGCAGAGTATGAGTAAGTGAGCACAATGAGACTAGGAGTCAGCTGGACACGCTGGACACACTCTAACAATCACCTTTGTTCATTTCTCTATTTTTTAAATTATCAATTTATTGCTTTGACATTGCTTTATTTTTCCTCAGCAAGTTGTTTCTTTTCTTTGTGTTTAAATATCGTGCCAAGCCGTATCTTTTCAAAATCTGCCCATTGGCCTCTTGAGGGAGAAAATGTAACACCCCCCCCCCCCCCCCCCCCCCCCCCCCCGGTCGCACACATGAAACGTTGAACAAGCCTAATGTATAGAAAGCTCTAAAGTACTTACTCAGGCTTTGTATAAATGCAGCATTATTAATTCAGTGTGGCTAGCTTTTCATGTTGTCCAATGATATGTTGAAAACACACAAGTGTACCTTCCAATTCATTTAATGGAGCAGTAATGCTGAGAATTTCCGTGTTTTACTTTTAAGCAGAGCAATAACATCACTCTCTGCATTGAAGGACACTTGGGTGGAATTTAAAGCTCCTCCCTACCATCCCCACCCCCCACAATGAAAGAAGGGGGAGTGTTGGGGTGGGGGGAGAGGGGTGTGTGGTTAATGTAACATTGTGGTAGTCACCACTGTTGTATATATCACATACGAGATGTAATACGGTAAGGCTCCTGTACTATAGGTATGGGGGTAGAACCCTGCCTGTTGGCTCCGCCCAGTAGGCGGAGCATAAATGTGTGTGCTCACCGAGCTGCAGCCATTTTGGCAGCAGCTATAGGAGCCCACACATCTCTGCTTAATAAAGCCTCGATTACTCTCTACTCTTGTCTCGTCGTAATTGATAGTGCATCAAACATTGCCTAATGGGCAGCACGGTAGCACAGTGGTAAACCCTTTTGCTTCACAGTGCCAGGGACCTGGGTTCGATCCCCACTTGGGTCACTGCCTGTGCGGAGTCTGCATGTTCTCCCCGTGTCTGTATGGGTTTCCTCCGGTTTCCTCCTGAAAGACATTCAGAATTCTCCCTCTGTGTATCTGAACAGGTGCTGGAATGTGGCGACTAGGGGCTTTTCACAGTAGCTTCATTGCGGTGTTAATGTAAGCCTACTTGTGACACGACTAAAGATTATTATCACTTAATTGGCAGTAATGTGCTTTTGAGATTTCAAAAGTGCTGTATAAAAGCAAGTCTTTTAAAAAAATTCTCTAGAGCAAACATTTATAAATGTACCTGGTGCGACTAACATGTCAACCTAGATTGTGACTGCTCTGTAATATTTTACAAACTTGGTAGCCAAAAATGCAATTACTCAGTCTAAGTATTACCAGATTGTTTGTCCAATACTTTACAAAGAACCAAAGTTAGTTCAGTAGCTTATCTCAGTTATGCCTTTTATGCCGGTCTGTGTATATACGGCAACATTGTTACTTTTAACATTGAAAACCTCTTGTATAAAGGATTTTTAAATTTTTATTTATTTAAATATAAATTTAGTGTACCCAATTCATTTTTTCCAATTAAGGGGCAATTTAGCATTGGCCAATCCACCTACCCGGCACATCTTTGGGTTGTGGGGGCGAAACCCACGCAGACACGGGGAAAATATGCAAACTCCACACGGACAGTGACCCAGAGCCAGGATCGAACCCAGACCTTGGCGCCGTGAGGCAGCAGTGCTAACCATTGTGCAGCCCTGCAGATTTTTATTTATGCGTGTGTGTGCATGTGTTGTAATGGTGCTTGAAGAACAGCTATTTCTTAAAAAATAGATCCAATATCCCTCTGTGAATAATAAAATACACATTGAGGGCTTAATGAACAGGAACCAAACAGGTCATAGGATTAACAGCACTCTCCCAAACAAAACTATTAACCTGTCAAACACGAATAAACAGCAAGGTACTGAAATCTCAAATAAATCTGCTGGAAATGCAGAACATGTCCGTTAGGTTCTGTAAGGAAAAAAGGTAGTTTAATATTTTGATGGAAACCTAGGTTTAGATTCTGACTGAGCAATACTGTTATTTATTTATTTTGAATAATCTTATTATTGTCACAAGTAGGCTTACATCAACACCGCAATGAAGTTACTGTGAAAATTCCCTAGTCGCCACACTCCGGCATCTGTTCGGGTATGAAGAGGTCGAATTCCGAACGGACTACAGAAGATGCAAAATGGATGCTGTCTGATATAAAATGGACTCTGTCAATTTTCTTGACCCTATGTTATTATCAGTGTCTGCTGCTGAAATAGTAAAGCTTTGTGCAAAACAAGTGATCCACAACCAGATTTATCCAGAGAGACAATGAGCCGTTGGCAAGCTTTGCCCAATGTCTGTATTTTTAGCTATTTGTACCTGACAAAGGGACCCCCAAATTAAGGAACCAGCAAGGAATGAGGAAGGACATGTTTCAACGTTCTGGACTATTGGCCCCATGACTTTATGTAACCGTTATCTATGTAATGAATTAATTGGGTAAGGCAAACTGCCAATTAAAGGCTATAGGAGCTAACTTGTGGCCATTTATGGCATTGAAGATGCATGTTATGAATTGTGACGCGAACAGAGTTGATTGGGTATATGTAAATGCAAATGCAAACGAATTCCGCTTCCCTTCTGTATATTAACCCAGTGCGACCTCTGCTCAGGCGAGAAAAGGTGCTGCACAGACTGTGGGTGTTAAACAGCTCTGAAAATTAATAAATTGCTTCTTTACTCACTCAAACGTCTATTCGTGAATATTTTCACCTACCGGTACACCGAGGGAAAATTCAGAATATCCAATTCACCTAACAATCCCGTTGTTCAGGACTTGTGGGAGGAAACCAGAGCACCTGGAGGAAGCACACAGAGACGCGGGGAGAACGTGCAGACTCCACACAGACAGTAACCCAAGCCGGGAATCGAACCTGGGACCCTGGAGCTGTGAAGCAACAGTGCTAACCACTGTGCTACCGTGCCGCCCATAATTCGGCTACACAGAGGCAAAGGGATGCCCTTTATCCCCGTTACTGTTTGCTCTGGCAATTGAGCCACTGGCAATAGCTCTCAGAGTGGCGAATGCTGGAGAGTATCCAAAAGGGAATCAGAGAGCATAGAGTCTCACTCTATGTGGATGACCTTCTCCTCTAAATCTTGAACCCCCTGGTCAACGTGGAAGGAATAATGACACTCCTGAAGGAGTTCGGAACCTTCTCGGGTTCACAGAATCACAGACAAATACATTGCAGAAAAGGCCCTTCGGCCCATCGAGTCTGTACCACCGCATGAAAGGCACCTGACCTGCCAATCCTAATCCCATTGGCCAGCACTTGGCCCATAGCCTCGAATGCTATGACGTGCCAAGTGTTCATCCAGGTACTTTCTAAAGGATGTGAGGCAGCCCGCCTCTACCCCCCTCCCAGGCAGTGCATTCAGGACCATCACCACCCTCTGGGAAAAAGGCTTGTCCTCAAATCCCCCTTGAACCTCCTGCCCCTTACCTTGAACCTGTGTTCCCTCGTAACCGCCTCTTACAAAAATAACCTTTGTGAGAGTAAAATCTTCCCTATAAACCCCAGGGGGAGGAGCAGAGCTGGAGAGACTGCTGTTCAAACTGGCTCAGACCAAATTCCGATACCCGGGGTCCATATAGCCAATGACTGCACACTGATCCACAAATAGAACCTGACGGAGTCTGGTGGAAGAGATGACCTGCAGAGTGGGACTCACTCCCACTCTAGCCGATGTTGAAGATAAACATACTGCCCAGGTTCCTCTTCCTGTTCAGACCCCTCCTGATCAGTACTGGTTTAGCACAGTGGGCTAAACAGCTGGCTTGTAATGTTTCTAATGCAGAACAAGGCCAGCAGCGCGGGTTCAATTCCTGTACTGGCCTCCCCGAACAGATGCTGGAATGTGGCGACTAGGGGCTTTTCACAGTAACTTCATTGAAACCTACTTGTTACAATAAGCGATTATTATTATTATCTTAATTCCCAAGGCCTTTTTCACCAAATCGATGAAGTAATGGTGTTTGTTTGGGTTGCGGGGGGGGGGGGGGGGAGAGAAGAGTCTGAGGATCAGGAACAAGATCCTACAAAGAAGGAGAAACCTGGGAGGCCTGGTCCTCCCAAACCTCCAGCTCTGCAACTGGGTGGCCACCACAGAAAGGGTACGGGGAAGGGTCAAGGAACCGAGAGCAGAATGGGTCAGAATGGAGCAAAGTTCCTGCACAGGGACATCCCTCCGATCACTGACCACGACCACACTCCCACTCCCCCCCCCCCCCCCCCCCCCCCCCCCCCCCAACGAAACACTCAAAAAACCCAGTGGTAGTTGCCACGTTCGAATGTGGAACCAAATGCGACACCACTTTGGTCTGACTGAGATGTCCACCATGGTCCCCATCTGCACAAACCTCAAGTTCACCCCCTTGAACAATGGACGCCTCCTTCAAAGGGTGGAGACGGGGGGGGGGGGGGGGGGGGGGATAAAAGCACCAAGGGAAAACGCAGGGCAAGTAGGAAAGGGGAGAACCCAAATCCACCAGCTCTGAATACTTTCGGCTGCACAGAGGAACGAGGAAGAGATGCCCACTAACCCCGCTCCTCCACTAGCGATGCCCACTATCCCCGCTCCTCCACTAGCGATGCCCACTATCCCCGCTCCTCCACTAGCGATGCCCACTATCCCCGCTCCTCCACTAGCGATGCCCACTATCCCCGCTCCTCCACTAGCGATGCCCACTATCCCCGCTCCTCCACTAGCAATGCCCACTATCCCCGCTCCTCCACTAGCGATGCCCACTATCCCCGCTCCTCCACTAGCAATGCCCACTATCCCCGCTCCTCCACTAGCGATGCCCACCATCACCGCTCCTCCACTAGCGATGCCCACTATCCCCGCTCCTCCACTAGCAATGCCCACTAACCCCGCTCCTCCACTAGCGATGCCCACTAACCCCGCTCCTCCACTAGCGATGCCCACCATCACCGCTCCTCCACTAGCAATGCCCACTATCCCCGCTCCTCCACTAGCGATGCCCACTATCCCCGCTCCTCCACTAGCAATGCCCATTATCCCCGCTCCTCCACTAGCGATGGAGCTATTGCCCTTAGATTGGCAGATTGGTGGATTGGCATCTGAGGAGAAGACAAAGAGCATGGAGTTTCACTCTACACAGATGACCTACTCCTCTATGTGAGGAACCCCCTGGGCAGCATGGGAAAGATAACCGGACTCCTCAAGGAGTTCAGCCCCTTCTCATGTTATAAACTCAACCTGGATAAGAGTGAAATCTTTCCATAAATCCTGAGAGGGAGGAGCGGAGCTGGAAGAACTGCCGTTTAAAGTGACCCAAACCAAGATCAGGTACCTGGGGATACAAGTGGCCCACACCTGGAAGAGGCTCCACAAGGGAACATCTCCAGCCTGGTGGAGGAGGTGAAGTGGACCCTGCAAAGATAGGACTCACTCCCTCATTCGCTGGCAGTGGGGGTACAGACGGTCAAAATAAACATGCTGCCTAGGTTCCTCTTCATTTTTAGATTGCTCCCGATCTTCACTCCCAAATCCTTCTTCACCAAGGTTGACAAACTATTCACAGAGGGTAGCACATGGGGGACCTGGCCCAACTAAATCTTCTGTTCTCTCACTGGGCAGAGATGGTGAGGGGGTGGCTAAGGGAGTTGGAGGCGGATTAGGTCCGAATGGAGGAGGCCTCCTGCACAGGACCTCTCACCGAGCACCACTCCCGGCCCTCCTACACACACTCCGGGAGCTCGGTGGTAGTGGCTACTCTTAGGACGTGGAACCAGTTTGGACGCTCTTTTGAACCAGGGCCTTCATCTGCAGTGACCACCGGCAGGGATGGACGCTACCTTTGGGACGAGGGGAGGGGACAGAGGAACATTGATGGTAGAGGACATGTATGTGGCCTACAGACTGGTGACCCTGGGGGAACTCACAGAGAAACCCCAACTCTCGAAAGGGAACAAGCTCAGATATCTGCAGCTACTTAACTTTCTCCGCAAGGCTATGAAAGAATTCCCCCAAAGACCCGCGCACAATTCCTGGTCACAATGGTGGGGTTAGACTGGGTAGGGAATGACAAGTGTGGAGACACTTACAGGAGGCTCATGGAAAAGTTTAGGACCCCACGGACGAGACCAGACGAAAGTCGGAGATAGGGGGAGGACTCGTGCTCAGGCACTCGAGGCATTGCACAGAGTCAACTCCACCTCCTCCTGCACCGGGCTAAGCCTAATGCAGCTCAAGGTGGTGCACAGAGCATACCTCACCAAGACATGCATGAGCAGGTTCTTCCCGGAGATGGAGGGCAAGTGTGAAAGGTGCCGGTCAACTACACCCACATGTTCTGGACGCGCCCCTGACGGGAGAAGCCTTCTTCAGATGGCCAAATGGCCTTCTTCGAGGCTATGTCTGAGGTGGGGGGGGGGGGTCAAGATGGTTCTGTGCCCGTTTGTGGCAGTCTTCGAGATATCAGAGCACCCAGAGCTCGGGACAGGAACAGAGGCAGACACCTTGGTGTTCGCCTCACTGATCGCCAGGCTTCTGCTAGGATGGAAGTCGTCAGCACCGCCCCAGGCCTCAGAATGGCTCTTGGACCTGGCCAAATTTCCGAGGCTGGAAAAAAATATCAAATTTGAAATAAGAAGGTCCGAACAGAGACTCCACACCACGTGGGGCAAATTCACAAACTTATTCACAGACCTGTGGGCATGGTGGGGGGAGGGGTGCTAGCTAGGGGAGGGAGGGGAAAGTAGGGAGGGGAGGCGGGATCAGAAAGGGGGGGTAGGGATAGCTGCCCACAGAGAGAAGAACTAGAGAAGAACAGGAAGAGGAAGGCCCTCTACTGGAGGGAGCATGGGCCTCCCCTAAATGGGGAGAAACAGGGGTAATAATAATAATAATCTTTATCGTCACGAGTAGGCTTACATTAACACTGCAATGAAGTTACTGCGAAAATCCCCTAGTCACCACGTTCCGGCGCCTGTTCGGGTACACAGAGGGAGAATTCGGAATGCCCAAATGACCTAACAGCACATCTTTCGGGACTTGTAGGAGGAAACCGGAGCACCCGGAGGAAACCCACGCAGACACAGGGAGAACGTGCAGACTCCGCATAGACAGTGATCCAAGCCAGGAATCGAACCAGGGTCCCTGGCGCTGTGAATCATCAGTGCTAACCACTGTGCTACCGTGCCGGCCCACGGTAACAAGCAGACCCCCCCCCCCTCTCGCGAAGGCCTAAAGACCAAGGGAGGAGGGTAAATCCAACCCCCCCCACTGACGGAATGAAGGCCACGGTCAATCGAGGGTGGAGACCCCAAACACACAGGATATAGAAGTGGAAAATGAGAAATGACTCCTGCAGCTAAGCGACAGGGACCCTAGTGAAACCCAACAGCCTGCTCTGAAAATCGAACATTGTTGTACAAATGTAAATTCTATCCAGATCCAGCGTTAGAGCCCCAGTGTGGTGAATGTAATGCACGCTGTAATATATATGATACCATATTATTGTAAGCGCAGTTGTGTTGCCCGACCACTAGGGGGAGTAGCACTGGGAATGCATAGGTGTTTGTACAGGGCTCCACCCTTGGCTCCGCCCACGGCTCCTCCCCCTGGACTGCTGTATAAAGATCGATCCCCAGAGCCAGCCGACCAGTTCATCCAGGGTTCATCATGTTACAGGCTGGCTCTGTTGTAAGTGTGTCGCGTCTTTTCGTCCGACGTCACTTCGTCCAACGACACTTCGTCCACGTCTTTTGGTCCAACGTCTTTTTGTCCGCCCGTCTTTTGGTCCAACGTCACTTCGTCCAATTATCCAATTACAAATTAACTCCGTATAAAACCATTTAATTGATAAATGCAAGTACAATACAGCAAGTGAATTTAATTGCTAAAATGCAAGTAATTGATAAAATGCAAGTAAAATGCAAGTTGAAAAATGCAGTTAAAAAGTTGAAAAATCTAAAAATGCAGTTTAAAAATCTAAAAGTTTACTAATTACTTAAAATTCCCGAAATTACTTAAAATTGATGTCAATTGTAAATTCCCGAAATTCCCTAAAAGTTAGATTTCCAGAACTGTACCCGAGAGAGAATAATGGGGAGAGGACAAGATGATTTGATATTCTACAATTCCGACAGACACAGATATAAGTGGGAGTCTAATTGGATTTAGACAATGAGTGCAGTTCTGAAAGAAGCAGGTTTAAACTCGATTTTCGTCGAGTGTTTAAAACCTCTGGTTGACAGTGGGTTCTGACATTACAGGTCTGAAATGATCAAATATTCCATCAGATACAATGGCTCTCATCACGCTGGAGCATACATGGGTGAATATCCTGCAGCTTATTTTAATAATGTCTGGAGATCAAGCAGCACAAATGCAGAACTCAACTTCAAGAGGCGAAATAGGCGGAGAGGATCCTTGAGCAGTAACATTGAAAAACTAAATTAAACTATTTGTAATTGGATAATTGGACGAAGTGACGTTGGACCAAAAGACGGGCGGACAAAAAGACGTTGGACCAAAAGACGTGGACGAAGTGTCGTTGGACGAAATGACGTTGGACGAAAAGACATAGCACCGTTGTAAGTAGACTAAAACCACTGTTCATATCTTAAAGCACGTGTCTCGTGAATTGATGGTCTCATCAATTTAATCTACTTAAGAAACAGTAACCCAGTCACAGCTGTGGTGACAAAGATGGACCCATTCAAACTGCGTCATTGTGCAACACTTTATGGGCACAATTCACCCGAATGGGAACATAATCCCCGAGCGAGTGCGTTTAGCCGCGTGTTTCCCAGCGCTTGCAGTGCCGAGAAACACATGGCTTTTCAACGCGACTCGCGTTGTATAAGAGGCCTAAATGGGGAACGTGTGACCAAGGCTGCACATAGTCCCATTTTGTACAGTGGGGAGCTCCATGTAGAGAGACCTCCCCCCCAGGGGAGCACAGCCAACTACTGCCCCTCCCCCAGTCGTGACCGAGTGGACGCACTCTGGGTCACGGCCTGGCCCTGCCAGAGCTCAACAACAGTTTTCCTTTGTGTCAGCCACTTCTTTCTGCATCTGTCTCGATCACCTTGTGACCCTCAACCTTTGAACCTTGAATGACAGGCCCTGTGGGTCGAGGTGATTCACCCTGTGTATAATAGTTAAAACTACAGTGGTTGTAAAATTCTTGGAAATACATGTTTTGATCTTGGAAAATAATAAGTCACCATCAGCTCTTAGAAGGGGGGAGGGAGCGGGATTATTATTGTTGGGGGTGGCTAATTTTTGTTGGGTTGCTGGGAGTTACAAGATCGGTTGGGTTTTTTTTGTTGGTTTTAAAATAAATCGATATTGTTATATGTACTATGTTGGAGCCGCTTTCTGGGCTGTTTGATGTTATCAGTTAAAAATCTTTAATAAAAATATTTTTAAAAATATAAAATAAACAACTTGATCACTTATTTTTCACAGTCACACCCCAGAGGGTAGTTCTTGAATATAATGATATGCAGTACACACTTGTCTCTGCTTTCATTAGTGCTGTGGTGGTATGATTTGCATAGCTGTCTGCCATTGGTGCAGAACACCGGCTTACCATTGGCCCTGGTCGGTCATGTGCCTCTCGACCGATTGGTTGAGACCAGTCATGTGACGGCTCTCCGATTGGTCGAGAGGCTGAGTTAACCACGCCTCCATACCGAGGTATAAATAGTCAGAACGCCCGGCGGTCGTCCATTTATTGTAGTCGACCGCAGGGCTAAGTTCTAGCTCCCTAAAGCCTAATTTTTGTACAGCAACTCGTCTCATGTGCAATTGATGGCTCATCAAGTGCCGACATCTTTGCCTTCTTTGGCAGATCATTGAAGCCTTCTACATGACATAGAGTCCCCATGACTAAGCAGGTTGCCACCTCCTTCCCAATTGACTTAATTCCCCCACCCTGTGCCTACATTTTTCCGGGTTTTCCAGGGATGCTGTCTATGTCCTGCCCAGCTTTATCCAAATGTCCCAGAATTCCTTGACAACACCTGAGTGCTGCCCAGAGCATCATGGGGCTCAAAGATTTTGAGGCCATTATGTAAAACAATGGATTTGAACATCCCCTCTTGTAACTTTTTATTATAATCATACACTAAGATAACATATAATTTATTAAAATGCTCTCTTTTTAAACTTGTTCTTGAGTAAGCAATCTCCCATGGTGTCTGATGTACCATCAATTGAACGCGAGACGAGTTGCTGAACAAAAGTATGGCTTTAATCTGCTAGATGTTAGCCCTGCGGTCGATTACAGTAGAAAGACGACCGCCGGGAGTACTGGGTATTTATACCCCGCCCTGGAGGCGGGGTTAACTCAGCCTCTCGACCAATCGAGGAGCCATCACATGACTGGTCTCAACCAACCAGTCGAGAGGCACATGACCGACCAGGGCCAATGGTAAGCCGGTGTTCTGCACCAATGGCAGGCAGCTATGCTAATCATACCACCACAGTGTATCATCTCTAGCTTTCTGGTCAATGAGAAATCAAAATCTCTGCTTCTTGGCCACAATTTCATTGCCAATTTCAACTTAATTTTTTAAAAAGTTACTTTTATTCAAATTTTTATCAAAACATAATTTTTTGCACAACCGTTAACAACAATTAACATAACAAAATAAATGTTAACCATATATACTGAAAAAGAAACAATACGATGTAACAATTCCCCCTCTCCCCCTGCCCCCGGGTTGCTGCTGCTGCTGACCATTACTGCTCTCCTGGAAAGTCGAGGAACGGCTGCCACCTCCGAGAGAACCCCGTCACGGACCCTCTCAAGGCAAACTTTATTTTTTCTAGACTGAGAAACCCAGCCATGTCACCAATCCAGGTCTCCACACTCGGGGGCTTTGAGTCCCTCCATATTAAAAGGATCTGTCTCTGGGCTACCAGGGAGGTAAAGGCCCACACGTCGGCCTCTTTTGCTTCCTGAACACCTGGATCGTCTGACACACTAAAGATCGCTATCTCTGGACTCGGCACCACCCGCGCGTCCAAAGTCTTGGACATTGCCTTAGCAAATCCCTGCCAGAATCCCTTAAGAGCCGGGCATGCCCAGAACATATGGACATGATCTGCAGGGCTTCCCGCACACCTCGCACATTTATCCTCAACCCCAAAGAGCTTGCTCATCCTGGTTGCCATCATGTGTGCCCGGTGAACCACCTTAAACTGGATTAAGCTAAGCCTGGCACATGATGAAGAGGAATTGACCCTGTTTAGGGTGTCCGCCCACAGGACTCCATCCAGCTCCCCGCCTAGCTCCTCCTCCCATTTGCCCTTAAGCTCCTCCACTAGAGCTTCCTCTGCCTCCTGAAGTTCCTGGTGGATGTCCGATACCTTCCCCTCCCCTACCCAGGTGCCGGAGCCCACCCTATCCTGTATCCTGCGTGGGGGTAGCAACAGAAATGTCACCACCTGTTTTTTGAGGAAGGCGGGTACCTGAAGGTATCTGAAAGCGTTTCCAGGGGGCAAACTGAATTTCTCCTCAAGCGCTTTCAGGCTGGGAAAGGTCCCGTCCACGAACAGGTCGCGCTAATTTCAACTTAATTAAGCAGCTTAATCAGGTATTCTGCCAGAGGCGACTGGCACCTGTTTTTGTTTTTATAACCTATGATTCGAAACTCGTGGCACATTTATGTTGGCACTTTGTGACCTCGATTTGAAAAGGCAAATCAGTGATGTGAAGGAGGTGGAGTTGCTGACTCACAGGGAGCTGGTTTGAACCAGTGCCTCCAGAGAGCTGTCCGCTTTCAATGTCATTATAACCAGATAGCGGAGTCATGATCAGGGGCTGTGTGATCTGGGCCGGGATTCTCCCCTACCCAGCGGGGCGGGGGGTCCCAGCGGGATGGAGTGGCGTGAACCACTCCGGCGTCGGGCCGCCCCAAAGGTGCAGATTTCTCCGCACCTTTAGGGGCCAAGCCCTAACCTTGAGGGGCTAGGCCCGCAGCGGAGTGGTTGGCACCCCGCCGGCCGGTGGGAACGGCCTTTGGCGCCACGCCAGCCGGAGCCGAAGGGACTTTGTCGGCCGGCGGAAGTCCACACATGCGCCGGAGCGTCAGCGGCTGCTGGCGTCATCCCCGCGCATGCGCAGGGGAGGGGGGTCACTTCCGTGTCCGCCATCGTGAAGACTATGGCGAAGGCGGAATGAAAAGAGTGCCCCCATGGCACAGGCCCGCCTGCCGATCGGTGGGCTCTGATTGCGGGCCAGGCCACCGTGGGAGCACCCGCCGGGGCCAGATTGCCCCCCCCCCCCCCCAGGACCCCAGAGCCCGCCCGTGCCGCCTGGTCCTGCCGGTAAGGTAGGTGGTTTGATTCCCGCCGGCGGGACCGGCATGACAGCAGCGGGACTTCGGCCTATCGCGGGCCGGAGAATCACCGGCGGGGGGGGGGGGGCTCACCGACAAGCGCAGCGCGATTCCCACCCCCGCCGAATCTCTGGTGCCGGAGACGGCGGGGGTGAGATTCACGCCAGCCCCCAGCGTTTCTCCGACCCGGGAATAGGGAAGGGGAGGGGGGAGGGACCAAAATAGACAAAAAAGGAGGGGGAGGAGGGAGCGAGGGGGTGATCTAAGAAGGGGGGGGGGAAGGAGATACAACCCAGAGTAAAAGGGAAGTAGGGCAGAGCAGCCAAAAGGGCGGGGAGGAAGGGAGGACAGCCCAGGGAGGATGCCCAGAACAGCAAGAGGTAGGGAATACCTGGGAACGGCAAGAGGTAGGGAATACCTGGGAACGGCAAGAGGTAGGGAATACCTGGGAACCGCAAGAGGTAGGGAATACCTGGGAACCGTAAGAGGTAGGGAACACCTGGGAACCGCAAGAGGTAGGGAATACCTGGGAACTGCAAGAGGTAGGGAACACCTGGGAACCGCAAAGGTAGGGAATACCTGGGAACCACAAGAGGTAGGGAATACCTGGAAACCGCAAGAGGTAGGGAATACCTGGGAACCGCAAGAGGTAGGGAACACCTGGGAACCGCAAGAGGTAGGGAACACCTGGGAACCGCAAGAGGTAGGGAATACCTGGGAACCGCAAGAGGTAGGGAATACCTGGAAACCACAAGAGGTAGGGAATACCTGGAAACCACAAGAGGTAGGGAATACCTGGGAACCGCAAGAGGTAGGGAATACCTGGAAACCGCAAGAGGTAGGGAATACCTGGAAACCACAAGAGGTAGGGAATACCTGGGAACCACAAGAGGTAGGGAATACCTGGGAACCGCAAGAGGTAGGGAATACCTGGGAACCACAAGAGGTAGGGAATACCTGGGAACCGCAAGAGGTAGGGAACACCTGGGAACCGCAAGAGGTAGGGAATACCTGGGAACCGCAAGAGGTAGGGACACCTGGAAACCACAAGAGGTAGGGAATACCTGGGAACCACAAGAGGTAGGGAATACCTGGGAACCACAAGAGGTAGGGAATACCTGGGAACCGCAAGAGGTAGGGAATACCTGGGAACCGCAAGAGGTAGGGAATACCTGGGAACCGCAAGAGGTAGGGACACCTGGAAACCACAAGAGGTAGGGAATACCTGGAAACCACAAGAGGTAGGGAATACCTGGAAACCGCAAGAGGTAGGGAATACCTGGGAACCGCAAGAGGTAGGGAACACCTGGAAACCGCAAGAGGTAGGGACACCTGGGAACCACAAGAGGTAGGAAGAGGTAGGGACACCTGGGAACCACAAGACGTAGGGACACCTGGGAACCGCAAGAGGTAGGGACACCTGGGAACTGCAAGAGGTAGGGAACACCTGGAAACCACAAGAGGTAGGGAACACCTGGAAACCACAAGAGGTAGGGACACCTGGGAACCACAAGAGGTAGGGAACACCTGGAAACCACAAGAGGTAGGGACACCTGGGAACCACAAGAGGTAGGGAATACCTGGAAACCGCAAGCATGCCCCATGTTTCAATACCAGGGAGCCACACATAAATAGTAGAACAGAGCGGTTGGGTACCTGAGCACCAGAGCCTAAAGCAAACAGCCCCCCGCCCAAAACCTGCACATATGTCATCCAGGTATTGGCAACAAAATACGTTAACTCCCAGCTTGCACCATAGTTTCTACTAAACACTCTCAATAGATCCCTTGTTACTTATACTTGCTTCTTGTATGTTTAAACATTAATGTAACAATTCTACTACCAGCCAAATGTAAATAACCAATAGAAAGCAATGTGTAAAAGGGGGGGAAGGGGGAGTGTGGTAGTCGGTATTAGGGGTATTACGGTTCCCAGGTTGAGGCTGTAAGACCATTGGTGTGGGAGGTACCTGAGACAGCAAGATCATTGGTGAAGCCTGCCTGCTGGTTCCGCCCAGTAAGGAGGAGTATAAGAACCTGTGTCTCCCTAGCAGCTGCATTCTGTACCTGCGCTGCTGGGGGAAACATCTAGTCCAATAAAGCCTTCAATTGTCATCCAATCTCACTTCTGGAGTCATTGATCGAGCATCAGGGAGGGTAGATGTGGAAATCTGAAATAAAACCATAATATGCTGGAAAAGCTCAGCAGGTCTGGCAGCATCAATGGAGTGTCAAGTCTGAATGAGTCTGAAGAATAGATGATTCAGTCCTAGAGACCTTTCAATTTTCAATTTTGTGAACCTATCCACATTAATATCAATTTAAATGTTAATAATGATGTTCAATACTGAGTATCTCTCATCCTCCCGTACCAGCCTCCCCGGACAGGCGCCGGAATGTGGCGACTAGGGGCTTTTCACAGTAACTTCATTGAAGCCTACTCGTGACAATAAGCGATTTTCATTTCATTTCATTTCATACATAAACCTCCTCTACAGGAGTACAGATTTATGCCTGACATTAATTTAACTGCTTGGCCATAACCTGGGAATCAGTTCGAATCTGCCCCATAATCTCCTTTCATGACCCTATTTGTTCCTTAGATGGGAATGAAAATATTGTTGTGATTAATGGCGCTATGACACATCATCGGCTTTTCCAGAGATTTATTTTGGATCACTTTATAGCTATTGCTGTCTCCCTTAATTACACTCTTCCTTGTTCTCGTGCGGGGGCCAAATGTTACATATCAATCTTTAGAAATGTTTTTAAAATGACCACCAGTCATTGCTTGGTTCTTTTTCTGTCCTTGGGGATTAGCAAGGGTGATATAAACTGTGAATCAATTATCCTCTCACCTTACGTTGTTCCTAATTAGAGTTGGTCTCCAATTAATCTTAGGATGTGCCAAGTGAGAGCAATTAAACCATATGACATTAAGGCGAGGGGTCAGGTCATACTCATCTCCATCTTTTGTGCAGTGCTGAGAGAGATACACTAGGACTAATGATTCGTGCTGAAATTTGCACTAGTTGATATGTTTAGAATTTTTTTAGAATTTACAGTGCAGAAGGAGGCCATTCGGCCCATCGAGTCTGCACCAGCTCCTGGAAAGAGCACTCTACCCAAGGTTAACACCGCCACCCTATCCCCATAACCCAGTAACCCCACCCAACACTAAGGGCAATTTTGGACACTAAGGGCAATTTATCATGGCCAATCCACCTAACCTGCACATCTTTGGACTGTGGGAGGAAACCGGAGCACCCGGAGGAAACCCACGCACACACGGGGAGGATGTGCAGACTCCGCACAGACAGTAACCCAAGGTGGAATCAAACCTGGGACCCTGGAGCTGTGAAGCGATTGTGCTATTCACAATGCTACCGTGCTGCCCACAAATGTTAGATGAAGTGGGTATTCCTTGGAAACCAAGAAGTGTGTGTTCCAAACAGTACTACATTGTCACTATGAAACATAGAAGATTGACAGTGTTGGCAGTTTTAAAATAAATAAGATTGAGTTATAGGAAAGTGGAACTCATGTGATGAATGTCGGAATTTCAGATATATTGTATTATATGTATTTGGTGGAGTAAGGGTTAAAAGCCTGGATTAGTGTGTATATGACTGCTGAATTGGTATTTTAAAAACACCTGGTTTACAAGCCAGCTCGGCTTTCCGAGCCAGAGGTGCAATTAAAGCATTGTAAAAGTTTGGGCTAATGGAAATTTATTTATTTTAAGAGGGTTCCCTGCTGAGTAGTTAATTAGGGACATTGTGTTCAGTTTAGTGAAGATGTGCGGAGAAGGTTTCTAAAGAAACACAGCCAGAGATTCTCATTATTCTGACAGGGTGTCAGATCTTTTTCTTTAAGCAGTCTCAAAAGATGTCTCTTTCTGAAAGTGCAGTATTCAAGACATCTCTTTGCAGTGAGTATTCCTGAGTGTATTTAAAAGTGGATTGGGACCTGAGGTGGGTTTTTTGTTGTTGTTTGAGTGGAAGTAAAGATAGCAGTTAAGGGTTATTGTGTCACTGTATTGAGTAGCATTGTTTAAGGGGTATTTGTATGTTATTTTCTTGTGTGATGTTAAAGATATTTTAATACGCTGTGAACAATGAAGTTTGTTTGAATATATCATATCCTTATTTTGTGTGAATTCACTCCTGGAGCGAAGTATTCTTTCCTCACAATATTTTAAAATAAAATATTGGGGTTTCTGTCCAGTATCTTCGCCACTTTGGAGTCTGGTCCATGATCGTAATACTCAAACTTAGTTCAATATACTCTTTTAGGAATTTAGGAACATTGGATCATGAGTAGGCCCATTTTTTAAAATAAAATCTTTATTGTCACAAGTAGGCTTACATTAACACTGCAATGAAGTTGCTGTGAAAAGTCCCGAGTCGCCACATTCCGGAGCGACTCGGAGGAAACCGGAGCACCTGGAGGAAACCCACGCACACACGGGGAGGATGTGCAGACTCCGCACAGACAGTGACCCAAGCCGGGAATCGAACCTGGGACACTGCCGCTGTGAAGCAACAGTGCTAACCACTGTGCTATTGTGCCGTCCACTCGAGCCTCCTCTGTCATTTGAACAGATCATGGCTGATTAACTGTCTGTATGTCATTTTCCCTTCTGCCCCCTTATCCCTTGATGTCTCACTCTAATATGCAGCTTTGCCAAAAAGTGATCTGCCCGCAATGGATAGATTCATACTGTGACATCTCATGAGGTTGCGTTAGATCTTGTGAGGCATCACCCGGCATTTACTGGTCACAGGGCGCTGTGCCATGCCACGCTGCCTTTCGGGTGCAACGCAGCTGGTAGATCTCCGCCCTACATCTATCAACGCATTGCTCATGTTAATAATATCATCTATCGGCACTTTCTCTACATCATCTTCAACATCACAGTTTTTATCATTTACATTTCATGATCTGAAAATTGTCTCAGTCCATCAGCTGAATTAATGACATTACATTGTTTTGGGGGAGGGGTGTACTGTTTGGGGAGAGTCACATGGCTGTCACTCGTTATTGGAAGAGCAATACACCACTTAGAGGGTCAAATGTGTTTCTGTGTTGCCATTCGGTCAGCAGGGGTTACTTGCTATATAGTAAAGTGAATTGTTAATATAGAGTGTGTGGGATTCCATGCCAATCCTTTACGTAACTCAAATTTGCACCACGAGGTGCACTTCATTATGAGTGCAAAGCGATTTCCAACTTGCACAAAAGTTGATCATAAATTCTGAATTAGGACATGGATCTGGAGAAGGGAATGGATGAAAACTCCTTACTTGTGTCCATCTTTTTGCTGTCCGACCTTACATTGCAAATTCAGAATTGTGTTAATGTCAAGTATGGGAACTGAAGCAATGTGAGTGTGTGTGTGTTTGGGGGGGGGGGGGGGGGGGGGGTTGGGGTTGGCTGGCCCTGGCATGGACTCCTCATCACGGATCAGCCTTAGTTCAGTGAAAGCAGTCTTGTTTCCAAGTCTGAAGGGCCCAGGTTCGATCCCAAAGACTGGAATGCAGGATCTAGGCTGACACTTCAGTGCAGTCCTGGGAGAGCTTTCTTTCCGATGAGTTATTAATCCAAGATCCATTGGGTGTGGACATAAAAGATTATTTTGGCAGAGGAGCGGTTCCCGATGTGTCAGCAATATTTATCTCCCAAGTAATGTCTCAAACAACCTACCTGGTTATTAACTCATTTGTTTGTGGGTATTGGCTGTGTGTTAGTTGCTGCTGTCCTTTCTTCATAACAACAAGACAATTGTTATCTCTATCAAGAGAAATTAATTGGCCATAAAGTACTTTTGCAAAGGTCCTGATGTTGTGTCGATGGTGGAGGAAATGAATGTTTGTGGAAGGGGTGCCAATCAAGCGGGGCTGCTTTGTCCTGAATGGTGTTGAGTTTCTTGAGTGTTGTTGGAGCCGCACTCATCCAGGCAAGTGGGGAGTATTCCATCACACTCCTGACTTGTAGATGGTGGGCAGGCTTTGGGAGTCAGGAGGTGAATTACTCACCACATGATTCCTAGCCTCTGACTTGCTGTTGTAGCCATAGTATTTATATGGCTAGTCCAGTTCAGTTTCTGGTCAATGGTAATCTCCAGGATGTTGACAGTGTGGGATTCAGTGATGGTTAGGGGCGATGGATAGATTCTCTCTTGTTGGAGATGGCCATTGCCTGGCATTTGTGTGGTGCGAGTCCAGACTGGTATTTTATACATCAAGGTTGCAATAATGGGGGTCCACAGCTCACTATTGTAAATAGCTGCTTCATTTTAAAATGTTGACTGGGACCCATATCCAAATTGTGTGAAGATGTAGGGGTGGAGTGCCATTAAATACTTCACACTTGACAAGTAGTTCACTCCCTGTCTGAAACTGATTTTGTTCCCAATGCAAATAACGAGCAATTTGATGCAGTTGGACAAATGCGACTATAGGGGTAACAATATATGTAGAAAGTGAGTGAGGGATGAATGCTGGAGTTGAGCAATTTATATTGATTTTTTAATGTATATATATATATATATGTCAGACTGTTTGTCTAACCTGAAATGTATATTGTAAACATCCAGAGAATTAGAATTACATTGCGGCACTTACAAGTGGAACATACTGTTTGGAGATAAGTCAAATATTACCGCATTTTACCAATGCACAAAATAGGAACAGGAGGAGGCCATTCGGCCCCTCAAGCCTGCTTGCCATTCAATAAGATCACGGCTGATTTGATTGTGTTCTATATTCCCATCCAAGTTCGACACTCCCATCTAACCTCCCCATAATCTTTTGATTTATTTGTTTAAAAAAAAATCTATCTACCTCCGCCTCAAAAATATTCAGTGACCCCCCCCCCCCCACCTCCAGAGGCAGCGTTCCAAAGTCACAGAACTATAGAATAGTGCAGAAGGAGGCCATTTGGCCCATTGAGTCAGTACCAACCCTGCCTGGGCCCACTTCCTCCACCTTCTCCCTGTAACCCCACTTAACCTTCACACCTTTGGACACCAAGGGACAATTTTAACATGGCCAGTCCACCTAACCCTGCACGTTTGTGGACTGTGGGAGGAAACCGGAGCACTCGGAGGAAACCCATGCAGACACTGGGAGAATGTGCTGGAATCAAACAGGAATCCCAGGCACTGTGAGGCAGCGATGCTAACCACTGTACCACTGTGCCACCTCCCTCTGAGGTGGGGCGGGGGGGGGGGGGGGGGGGGAATTCTCCTCAGCTCTGCCCTAAAAGGAAGAATCTAATTCTTCAAGATCGTAGAATCATAGAATTTACAGTGCAGAAGGAGACCATTCAGCCCATCAAATCTACAACGGCCCCTGAAAGAGCACCCTATCCCCGTAACCCAGCAACTCCACCTAACTTTTCGACACCACTGGGCAATTTAGCGCGACCAATCCACCTAACCTGCACATCTTCGGACTGTGGGTGGAAAACGGAGCACCCGGAGGAAACCCACCAGACACGGGGAGAATGTGCAGACCCCGCACAGACAGTGACCCAAGCCAGGAATCGAACTCGGGTCCCTGGCGCTGTGAAGCAACAGTGCTGGAAGTAGTTGAGTCGGAAACATTAAGGATCTTCAAGAGCCTTTTGGATAGGTACATGGATTACGGTAGAATGATGGGGTGTAGATTAATTTGTTCTTAGTCTAGGTCAAAAGTTCGGCACAACGTCGGCCGAAGGGCCTGTTCTGTGCTGTATTTTTCTTTGCTCTATGTTCTAACCACTGTGCCACCATGGTTTGCAATGAAGTTGCAATGAAATGGTTTGCAAGGAAGTTTTACAATTGTTATGAATAAAGTATATTTTGGGAGGAAAGGTGTTTTACTTCAAAACTTAACTCAGTTGAGTTGAAGTGATTGGGCCTGGGCATTGAGTATTTTGTTTTGGAATTTCCCAAAACTCTCAGAACGAGGTTCGGGGCCATGGGGGTCAGGATTGAAAGAACAGTATGTGTGAAATTTAAATGTATATGTCAAGTTAATAGCATACTAATGGCCTGAGTCAGAACGCCGGAGGAACTGTAAACCCGTGATTTGACTTCAGTTTTACCCTCTCCACTCTCACATTGCCCCATGACATTCCAAGAATCCAGCCATAAATGGAAAAGAGACGTGTTCACCCATTAGAAATTCACCTCCCGATTAAATGCAAATAAGCAATGATTCCGATGTTAAATCTTTGCAGGGAGCTGTAATAACAGTGCCCGTGATGGGGGTGCACATTTAAAAGAAAAAGAAAATCAAAGTATCGATTTTTTGTGTTTTAAAACTTCCATGGCGTCCTATTTTCGCCTGCAATTAATTGGAAGCGAGATCAGCAGAGAACACTCGAACACACTGCTGGTTGCTACTGCACCAGCCCACAAACTTTTATCTCAAATAGGGTCATGTTGAGCTCGAAACTTGTTTCTCTCTCCACAGAGGGATTTCAGTGCAACCGTGCTCCGCGTTTGCATTTCTGGGGATATTAACATTTCCTAGAAATTGCTACTAAATTACACAATAGAAATTGGCTGGGCATTGTTACACAGCTGGTATTGTCATCTTGGTTCCCAGTGGATGAGAGACAAAAGCGGTGTTCATTTAAAAAAAAGAAACATTGGAAACACAAACAGAAAATACTGGACAATCACAGTAGGGCTGACAGCATCTGTGGAGAGAGAAGGGAGCTGATCTTTCGAGTCTGGGTGACAACGCATTGGAAACACAACTTGATTGGGTTTGATATTGAGTCTCCATCTCTCCCTCTCCCTGTCGATTTCATTCCTCTCTCCTTTTGTCAAACTTACCATATCTGACAATAAATTGTTTTTTTTTTACATTGTCAGAATGTGCCCGAGTTGTATCGGAGTTAATTCATTCAAGTTTCAACTTTCTGCTAAAATTCCTCTCTATCTTTCGCTCTTCTCTCCCCAAAATGCGCAAATGATTTTGCTAAACTTCACGCCAACGCTATCTCTCAGCTGAATTTTCTCAATAAAACCCCGTCGATGGTTATTATAATATTGGATTGCATGATCATATCAGTCCTTGGTCTATATTGCGTCGCGTACCCCATTCACCACCCGGTTTGTACATCTTTAAAATTCATTTTGATGATATTTCGCCCGTCTTTTGGGGACTTCTCCAACGCAGCGTTACCGAACATGCCCGGTCAAACAGAGCAGAATATCTTTTAAAGTTTGCAGACCAGATGACTGACACATCTGCAGCTGAAAGTGGACTTTTGAGTAGCGAGAGAGCTACTCTCTCAGCGTGTTCTACTCCAGAACAGGCTTCCAGGGTTTAGATTTCCTTTCCAAAAAAGTAAATATGTGCTGACATAATAACATTCACAAAAATGAGAGAAAACTAAATAAAGGCCTCTTGGAAAGCAGGTGTAGTTGTGTATATAACAATAGTTTATCCATGTATTAGTTTTGTATATAATGGGCATTTCTCACAGGCGGGACGTTCCCAAGTTCCAGGTGTGGTTGAGGGACGGGGTATTGTTTTAGTCGAAGCGAAAGTTTGTTGCGAATTAATGCCCAGTCATTTGAGATTTGAACAGTTTTAGTGAATGCGCTGTGGAGTTGTCAGGGAATTTGAATTTAATCAGACAATTTCTTGCTGATTATGCACTTGGATTGATAGATCATTAAAGGATTGTGTCCATGGATGGGAGGTAGAAGTTGGATTTCCTCTACAAAAACAGTAGGTTATATCTTGCAGTTGAGTGTGTTTTGAAGCTGAACAGTAAACATTTACATTATTGTTCTTGTAGATCTGCGGGGTTTATATATCAGATGTTAAACATCAAGAGACAGAGAAGTCGTAACAACACTCACATTAGCCCCTGTCTCCGAATTAGAACTTTTTTTTTACGGGAAGCGCTCAAGTTTTTTTTACAGAGTCAAAAATAATGGCAATTAATGTATTGTGCGTCTTAAAATTCTAATACTTGCTAAGAAATGAAAAATGAAAATCGCTTATTGTCAGGAGTAGGCTTCAAATGAAGTTACTGTGAAAAGCCCCTAGTCGCCACGTTCCGGGCGCCTGTTCGGGGAGGCTGTTACGGGAATTGAACCATGCTGCTGGCCTGCCTTGGTCTGCTTTCAAAGCCAGCGATTTAGCCCTGTGCTAAACAGCCAGGGCTGAGGGCATTAATCAAACTGTATTAAAGGTGTCAGACACAATGGATCTAAATGCTCGGTTAAATTGCAATACAAGTGAATGCACGACTTTGTATAGGCGTCTGAAGTTGCAAATGAATTTAACATAAATCGTCTTTGGAAAGTAAAATCAACCTCGCGTTTCAATATGCGCCCAGATCTGTAGATGGGTCATTCAGACTCGAAATGTTAACCTCCTTTCCTCTCCACGGACTTGTTGAGTTTCTGTTTTGACTTTAATATGTCATTTGCACAGGCAAGACACAATGAGAACCCATTTTCTATTTGATCCCTTTGTTGTTTTTGGTTCTGCCTCATTGTCTCATTACTTTCGTCAAGAATGGCGAAATATATCCGCAAGATATTAAATCACATTTTGTTTAGCAATACCAGAATTGCAACTTTACATCACATGTGGCGGGAGAGATAATAAAAGGTTAGTCCTCCAGCGCTTTCGAAAAAGGATTAACACTCTTGTTATCCTACCAAAATAAAGTTTAATTGTTAGGATTCCAATACTGCCTCAACGGTGGAAGCAGGTTCAATAGTAACTTTCAAATGGGAGTTGGACAAATTCTCGAAATGAAACATTTGCAGAAGGATTGGGTGGGTGGTTGGTGGGGCGAGTGGGAGGGTGGGATCGTTCTTTCAAAGCGCTGGCATATAGACGATGGGCCGAATGGGCTCCTATTGTGCTGTATGCAGTTTTCAAATAGTTTCCCCAACATTTCATCCTATAAATATCAGCAGTTCAGTATTTTTAAAATACCTCTCGACTTGAGTATATCAATGCTTTGGAAAAGCATTAGGATGTTGTTAAATGATAGGCAGGCATATTTTGTAAATGAAAACATTTGATTGGAGATTAAAGGAATTTACTGCAGGTGCTGGAATCTGAAGCAAAAACAGAAAATATTGGACAATCTCAGCAGGACTGACAGTATCTGCTGAGAGAGAAGGGAGCTAACCTTTTGAGTCTGGGTGACTCTTTCTCAAAGCCTGTAGAAGTCTACAGAATTACGAGGGACATGGACAGAGTGGATAGTCAGAAGCTTTTTCCCAGGGTGGAAGAGTCAATTACTAGGGGACATCGGTTTAAGGTGCGAGGGGCAAAGTTTAGAGGAGATGTGCGAGGGAAGGTTTTTTATAGAGGGTAGTCGGTGCCTGGAACTCCCCCCCCCCCCCAGCAAGCCACTCAGTTCAAGGGCAATTGGGGGATGGGCACCAAAAGGTGGCCCAGCCAGCCAGCCAGTCAGTCATGCGCATTGCACTGGGCGCTTTCGGCCAATCAGTGGGCGCCGGCCGACGCGCATGCGCGAGCCGGGTCCGGCGCTTATAAAATGAGCGGGAAAGTGCGCGAGGTGCTTATTCGCCGTTGGACGCGGCTGAAGCAAGATTGTGTGCGCGCGGGGCGAAAGCGTCGCTAATACCACACAACAGCAATAACAGCGGCAGCAACGCCAACACCGAGGGGGTCCGGGTCGGCGGGCAGTGGTGTTAGTGAGAGTGCCGGGGACCCGGAGGCGGTTGCCAGTAGCGACGAGCGCGCGGCCCGGCCGCCATTTTGATCCCCCCCCCCCCACTCGGGCAGCGGCGACGATGGAGAGAGAGTTCAACCCCAGCTTCCCGGGCGGGGCGGACGAGGCCGGCACCCCGTGCAGCCGCTTCCACGTGAGGCTGGTGGACGAGCCGCCCGAGTACGCCCCTTCCTCCGCCTTCGGGGGCGCCGAGGACGGCGTGAGCCGCCTCCAGCGCTTCGAGTTCAGCTTCCAGAACCGCGGCAGCGACTCCCAACGAGCCGACGGCGTCTTCCAGTCGTGTGACACCCTCAGCAACTCCTACCTGAAGACCTTTGGGCACAACACCGTGGACAGGGTGCCCAGGATAGACTTCTACCGCAACACCGGCAGCTTCAGCGGCGTCAAGGTCAACCGACCCTCCCTGGCCGATCTTCATGAAGACCTAAGGAGGGTGAGGGCCAGTTTTCCCCACTGCGCTTATTTTACAAATTTGTCTTTGGGATGTGGGCATCGTTGTTGCCCATCCCTAATTGCCCTTGATCTAAATAACTTGCTGGGTCACTTCAGCAGGGGCTGGTTAAGTCAACTGCATGGCTATGTGGGGCTGGAGTCGCACATCGGCCAGCCCGGGTAAGGGCGGCAGATTTCCTTCCCTAAAGGACATTAGTGAACCAAATGGGTTTTTAACCACAATCGGCCATCGTTCCATGGTCATCGTTAGACTTTTAATTCCAGATTTTTTATTACTGAACTCCAATTTCGCCATCTGCCAGTGTGATTTCAAACCTGGGACCCCAGAGCATTACCCTGGGTCTCAGGATTACTAGTCCAGTGACAACACCATAACGCCACCATGGGGGATGGTAATGTTAGTGTTTGCATCCAGAACTTTTGCCACTTTAAAAAACTTGAGCTCTGAGCCTCACTCAGCTTGCCTTCCTAATGTGTGCTGGTTCTGGCTTAGTTGGTGCCGCTCTTAGTCACCAGCATTGTAGGCTCACACCCCACTCCAGAGAATCACAAAACGAAGGCTGACACTCAGGGTGTTGTACTGAGGGCCGATGCTGGCTTTCAGATAAGGCACTGAACTAAAATCTCTCATCTAGGCATTGAAGGAACTACAGAACTATTTTGAAGAAGAGCAGTGTCCTGGCTGTATTGGATGGCACAGTGGCAGAGTGGTTAGCGCTGCTGCCAAACCCGGGTTTAATTCCGGCGTTGTCTGTGTGGAATTTGTACGTTCTCATGTCTGCGTGGGTCTCTTCCAGGTGCTCAGCTTTCCTCACACAGTCCAAAGATGTGCAGGTTAGGTGGATTGGCCATGCTACATTGCCCTTTCGTGTCCAAAGATGTGCAGGTTGGGTGGGGTGCAGACATTATGGGCCGAATATCCTCCTCCTGCACTGTAGGGATTCTATGATTCATGCCTCAACCAATATCCCTGAAATAGATTAACTGCTTTTTGCTGGCAAGTTTGTTGTTACATTTTTCTTCAATCTTTACTATTGTCACAAGTAGGCTCATATTCACATTCCAATGATGTTACTTGGAAAATCCCCTAGTTGCCATGCTCCCTGTTACAGGGATGGGACCTGGGTGGAGAGCTCTCTCAGAGGGTTGGTGCAGACACAATGGGCTGAATGGCCTTCTGCACTGTAGGGAATCATGTAACGGGAAACATGGTAGCACAGTGGTTAGCTCTGTTAGTTCACAGCGCCAGGGACCCGGGTTCGAATTCCGGCTTGGGTCACTGCGGAGTCTGCACGTTCTCCTCGTGTCTGCGTGAGTTTCCTCCGCATGCTCCGGTTTCCACCCACAGTCCAAAGATGTGCAGGTTAGGATAGGTCACACTAAATTGCCCTGTAGTACAGTATCCAGGTTTGGTTACGAGGATAGGGTGGAGATGTGGGCTTAGGTAGGGGGGCCAGTGTAGACTTGATGGGCGAACGGCCTCCTCCTGCATTGCAAGTTCTATGATTCATTGAGAAACCTTCCGGTGCTAAAAGCTAGTGCCTATATAAAAATGCAAGTTTTCTTTCCCTTCAAGGATGTCTGGGTACTGTAATTTCCGTTCCATCTCTGATATATTTAGCAACTCAGTAAACATTTAAACATATAACCCTTGCAGCAGTCCTGCCATCTGCTCTAATGCATGTACCATGCAGAGGCTGTGTGTCTTGGAACAACACTGATCAGCACTGTGAAGATGGGCTCTTCACCTATTCTGAAAGATGATCTGCAAGCATTGGCAATTAATTATATATTAAGTAGTAATCTTTTGGAGAGGACTCTTTTCTCATACTCTTCTCTCCACTGTTATAGTAAAATGTTTTAGGTATGTTGTAGTAATGCACAGCTGTTGATATTTCCTTTTCTTGAGGTTTTGGCACTTATTTGTTTGCTAGATTAATCTTCTGCCTAATTAATACCCTGAGTCCCCACACACATGCACACACTTTTGTCCCATTGTTATAAGTTAGGTTCCTTGCAGAAAGCCATTTCTGTAACCTATTGTAGTAGCAATAGAGAGAATTATGCCAGAAAGGAGAAATTTGCTACATCTTCAACAAGGCATCCGAACTGCACAAAGGTCATTGAAGCTATTCAGAGCATACATATAGATTCATCAAGGATGAAAGATTGCAATTACAAGAGATGAGAAACTGGGACTATTTCCACTGGAGCAGAGAAGATTGACGAGATTTATTCAAGGTTTTTAAAATTATGAAAGCATTTACACAATCTGACAGTACAGTCCATTAAACACATCGTACACATTTATGGTTGCTTTAGCAGAAGCAGATGTTGAATATATAAAACTGATGTGAAAAATTACATTTTCTACATAATGGTGGGCAGCCTATAATCATTTGGGGCACAAAGCATGCTGGCCAGATTTAGGTGGAATGCTGTACTTGCATTTTATATTTATTTTAAGAAAACATACATTTTCAGCTCTTGGGGAGCAGGCGTGCAGTATAAGTGGATCAGTGCTGGTTACACGTGGGTATTTTGGGTCACTGCTATGCAACTCTAGATGCTTTTTAATTCCTTATATCCTCTTCGTAATTACATATATGCTTCTTTCATTAAGAATATTGTGTATTGTTGCAGTCGTTCTGTTATGCCAATGTGGCACATGCAGATTGGCAACATCAAACAATCCAAATTCTGGATTTGACTTCCTAAAACAATTCCGCCTGCCAAAAGTATGTCTTTTTGCCTCTTTCTTTTGGAATCTAGGAATTCCATAGACATTTTGTTGCTCGATATATTTATCTCTGTGAACCACAAGCCTTTCCCTTATATCGATCAAATGACCATACAACCAGTTAGTTAGTTCAAAAGATGTATTACGAGTTAAACTGCACCTATCAGCAATAATAACATATACTTAACTTCAGGGTGACCGGCACTGTGCAAATGGATAAGGCCTTTATCTGGATTTCACTTGGCTGGTTTGAAGAAAGTGGCTCTGTCTCTGCTGGGCTCATCCGTCAGGTAGCGATCGTTGGTCTTGAACTTAACTAGCTGTTCCTGCTGCAATTGGGTGGCACAGGCTGGATCCAAGCGAGACAGAACACATGGCTGTGCTCTCTTTTATCCCCCTGGGATTTCGCGCTCTTTTGGGGCGGTCCTTAACCTTGGACCCAATAGTTCAACAGGGCTCTGATCACTGTCTTCGATTTCGGCCAATAAAGGGGCAGTTGGGCGGGTCCTTAGCGGTCATTGACTTTGGCAGTTGTGCTTTCTGAGCACCGATCAGTCTGTGGCTGTACCGGCTGCTTGGTTGGAGTTCTATTGTCCTGGGAAAATGGGCCATTAAAATGTAAACGAGCGGGGGTTTTGGTCAGGTCTGGTTACCTGTGTTGTAGATGCACATAGGCTGTGTATCTGTCTGAGTCCTGGGTTGGCTGTAATTCCCATAGTCCTTTGCAGGTGGCCATCTCAGATGGCTACAATTTCATTGCTATCTTTGCAATGGGTTAGTCATGTCTCCTGGAAGCTAAACTTGACTTGCTTCCTTCCCATCAAACATTTGTGTGACTGCAGTTTGCACACTCTCCCCGTGTCTGTGTGGGTCTCACCCCCACAACTCAAAGATGAGATGAAATGAAAATCGCTTATTGTCACGAGTAGGCTTCAATGAAGTTACTGTGAAAAGCCCCTAGTCGCCACATTCCGGCACCTGTTCGGGAAGGCTGTTAAGGCAATCGAACCGTGCTGCTGGCCTGCCTTAGTCTGCTTTCAAAGCCAGTGATTTAGCCCAGTGTGCTAAACAGATGTATAGGGTAGGTGGATTGGCCACACTGAAATTGCCCCTTAATTAGAAAAAATATAATTGGGTACTTTAAATTTATTTTAAAAACACATTTGTGGTACCTTTGGTTGAGTACTTCCACAATTATTGGTAACTGCATACAGTTTTAACAATCAATGATCATTGGGGAATGCAACCCAGTTAGTCCGCTTCTTCAGCTAGCCTTGTATACCAGGGTGTGATGGAAAATGTTATTTTTGCCAGTGTGATACAAAGGTGGACCGTATGCAATTGATTTCTCGTGGCTTTGTGTTGTCTTCATGACCCTCTAGGCCTTCCTTGACCGGTGGACACCACTGGGAGTGGAGTGTCTAGAACATGGGGGAAGTAATGTTTAATTGTCAACTTCCCTTCCTCTTTTTGAGGATTTATTAATTGTGGTGCTCTTTTTAAAAAAAAAAGCCCCATTTTTTAATTGATCTATTTTGAGTTGATCCAATTGTCGTCATGTAGGTTAAGTAAGACAAGCTTACCAATTGATTTAATTGTCTTCTATTGTTGCCTATTAGCACCCTGAAGGAGTTGCCTACAATAGCTCCTTTTATTTGACACTGATATAGCTGTTGAGATGCAGACTCTTTCCACATTGCTTTTTGATGACGTCAGGTAAGTGACGGTACTGGGTAGCAGATGAAGAATGTTAATCTGGATAGTGCCTTTCACATTTAAGAATGTTGCCTTTCACATTTTAAGAATGGCTATCAAGTGTTTTGGGACAATGAATTATCATTGAGGTATAGGCAACGTTATGTCGGTTTAGCACAATAGTCCATTTTCTTTCAGCAGTGAGCACTATTTAACACGTTAATTTCTTTTGGTGATATTAATAATGAAGAAATTTCCAAAATACACTTCATGAGATTGTTTACGTCAGGGGTGTCCAGACTATAGTGACTTGCGATCTACTTTTTCAACAGTTATCCTAACACGATCTACCAGCCTGGTCTTCGCACTCTTCCCCCACAGGGGCATTCAAACATGTTGCACAATACAGGCCTTGCACAGCCTGCCTATGGATAAAAAGAAGGAAAATACACCAAGAACACTCTTGCACACTTCTGCAAAGACCCCCCCCCCCCCCCCCCCCATAGGGCATTAGTGACGCATGTGGAGTTTTACAACAATCTGGTACTCTTTTGTTCAGAATTGTAACCTAGTTTAATTAATTGAATTTGAATTCTTCAACTGCATGATGGGATTTCAACTCTTGTCCTCCAGATCAATAATTCAGGCATCTGGATCACAAATCCTGTGAGATGGCATATGTTTCTGTCCCCTAAATTGCAACGGTTTAATGTGTAATATTCAGTTGGCACTGTGCCTAGGCCGTATTTTAATTTAAAAATGAATGCCACGGAGGACAGTTTTGCACTGTAGATCCTTACCCACTAGGAATTGACCCAAGGATAAAAACTTACAATAATGCAGAAAAGGCTACTTGTATTGCATAAGACTTTTGCAGTCAACAGTGGAGGGTGGGAGTTATATTTCATCAGCCTGGGAAAAACAACAAGTATCTAATTTAGTTTCTTTTGTGTCGTATGAATTTCACTCCATGAGAAAGCGGGTGCAGAAAGTACACAACGAGCATGTGCTGGCTCTGTACATAGTATGAAGTGCTCAGAACTGCGGTCGACGGGAAATGAGTTCCCGGGCGATTGTGATGAATGTTTTAGGCACCTCGGGCCATCCACTTGAACAGGCAGTTGGAGTTTTGGCTCAGCATCTCTTCTAAAAGATGGCATCTCTGACAACGTAGTATTCCCTAATACTGCACTAAAGTGACAGCCTTGATTTGTATGGCCAAGCCCTTGAGTGAAGCTACTGATTCCGAGGCGAAGCTTCTTACTACTGAATTAGGCTGATGGGGTTGACTGCAATGTCTTTGAGCTCCTGAATCAGGATCTCTTTCTCATAGATAGTATTGCCTGACTTAAGGAGACATTTGTGCTTCACTGAAAGACTATCTGATGTGTTGCATCCCATGTTGCTGAGCAAAGCAAAGGTGCCGATAAGAGAAACTGACCACACTCTCAAACATTGTAAATGGGAGAGGGCTGGAGGAATGCTTTGCTCGTGGTATCTAAATAATCTGCGCTTGGCCATAGGAGTATAATATTGAAGTTTGTGGATGATATAAAATTGGAAACATAGTAAATATGAGAAAGATAGCATAATTCAGGAGCACGTACACTGGGTAAATGTAATTTATGGATAAGTGTGAAATAGTGCACTTTGGGAGAAATAACGTGGAGAGATAATAGCATTTTTTCTTGGGGGAAGTGGGGAAGTGCGCATTCTCAGAGGTTTGAAGGTTGACCAGGTCAATGAGAATCCATTTGCATATTGTGCTTTGTAAATTGAATACAAATTAAGAAAGATTTACAAACCATTATTATCTTTTTTTAAAATGTTTTTTATTGAATTTTCATAATTTGTAATTTGTTGGATATAAAATATTAGAAAAAAAAAACACGCAAAAATTAACATGTATATTTACAGGTAAGCATCTTCATAATAACAACTGTGGCCGGCATACATATTTTACATTCCCCAATATGGCCGAGGCACATGTTTATAGGCATTTATTTACAGTTTGGTTTTGGGCCTGAGCTAGCTATCAAACCCCCATAATGAACCCGTAGCCCCCCCCCCCCCCCCCGGCTACCTTCCCCCGATTCCCGTCCATTTTCCCCTGATTCTTGGCCACCCGACTACCACCAGCGCGGTAGCATGGTGGTTAGCATAAATGCTTCACAGCTCCAGGGTCCCAGGTTCGATTCCCGGCTGGGTCACTGTCTGTGTGGAGTCTGCACGTCCTCCCCGTGTGTGCGTGGGTTTCCTCCGGGTGCTCCGGTTTCCTCCCACAGTCCAAAGATGTGCGGGTTAGGTGGATTGGCCATGCTAAATTGCCTGTAGTGTCCTAAAAAGTAAGGTTAAGGAGGGGAATTGTTGGGTTACGGGTATAGGGTGGATACGTGGGTTTGAGTAGGGTGACCATTGCTCGGCACAACATCGAGGGCCGAAGGGCCTGTTCTGTGCTGTACTGTTCTATGTTCTATTCTTCCTCTTGTTCGTTGGCCACAAACAGGTCCCGGAACAATTGCATGAATGGCTCCAACGTTCTGTGGAAGCCGTCGTCTGACCCTCAGATGACGAATTTGATTTTCTCCATTTGGAGAGATTCCGAGAGGTCGGACAGCCAGTCTGCAGCTCTGGGCGGTGCTGCTGACAGCCAGCCAAACAGGATTCTACGGCGGGCGATCAGGGAGGCAAAGGCAAGGGCGTCCGCCCTCCTCCCCAGGAATAGATCTGGCTTGTCTGAAACCCCGAAGACCGCCACTATCGGGCATGGCTCCACCCTCACCCCCACCACTTTGGACATAGCCTCGAAGAAGGCTGTCCAGTACTCCACAAGTCTGGTGCAAGACCAGAACATGTGGGCGTGGTTGGCCGGGCCTCTTTGGCACCGTTCACATCTGTCCTCCACCTCCGGGAAGAACCTACTCATACGGTTTCTTGTTAAGTGGGCTCTTTGTACCACTTTTATTTGCGTCAGGCTGAGCCTTGCGCACGTGGAGGTGGAGTTGACCCTATGCAGTGCTTCGCTCCAGAGTCCCCACCCTATCTCAATCCCCAGGTCGTCCTCCCATTTCATTCTTGTTGTGTCCAGTACGGTGTCGTCCCTTTCTACCAGTCGGTCATACATGTCGCTACAGTTCCCTTTCTCTAGGATACTTGTGTCCAGTAGGTCTTCCAGTAGTGTCTGTCGTGGCGGTTGTGGGTACGTCCTTGTCTCCTTTCGTAGGAAGTTTTTGAGCTGCAGGTACCGTAGCTCGTTCCCCCCGGCTAGCCGAAATTTCTCTGTCAGTTCGTCCAGTGTTGCGATCCTGTCGTCCGTGTATAGGTCCCTGACTGTCAGTGTCTCCCTGTCCTGCCGCCACCTTTTGAAGGTGGCGTCAGTCAGTGCTGGTGTGAACCTATGGTTGTTGCAGATGGGAGCCTTGTCCGACATTTTGGTCAGGCCAAATTGCTGCCGCAGTTGGTTCCAGGATTGGAGGGTGGCTGTCACCACTGGGCTGCTGGAGTGTTTTTTGGGTTGGGATGGGAGTGCTGCCGTGGCGAGGGCCCGGAGGGAGGTCCCCATGCAGGAGGCCTCCTCACTCACCCACTCTGCTTCTGGCTCCTGGATCCATCCCCTTACTCGCTCGGCTGTTGCCGTCCAGTGGTAGAATGGTAGATTCGGGAGGGCTAGCCCTCCCCCTGGATTTTGTTTTTTGTAGGACCTTCTTTGGGATCCTAGCATTTTTACCCCCCCCATACGAACGCCATGATAAGTTTGTCCAGCACTTTGAAAAAGGCCATGGGGATGTAGATCGGAATGGATCTAAACAGGAAGAGGAACCTGGGCAGTATGTTCATTTTGATCGTCTGGACTCTCCCCGCGAGGGTGAGTGGGAGTGTGTTCCATCTTTGCATCTTTGCGTTCCATCTTCCTCCGTCAGGCTGGTGAGGTTCCATTTGTGGATCCCAGCTGGAAGTATTGGGAGTTGGTATTGTTAGTCCGTACACTCGCCATGGGAGCGTTGTATAGGAGCTTTACGCAAGCGGTGAACCCTGTGTCAAGCCCGAACCGCTCCAGTACGTCTGAGGTATTTCCATTCGACTCTGTCGAAGGCCTTTTCTGCATCCAGGGAGACGATCACCTCTTGTGTTCTCTCCCCGGAGGGGGTCATTATCACATTCAGCAGGCACCTGATGTTCGAGGTAAGCTGTCTACCTTTGACGAAGTCCGTCTGGTCCTCTGTGACCACCTCAGGTACACAGTCTTCTAGCCTTTTGGCTAGGATTTTGGCCAGTATTTTGGCGTCTGCGTTCAGCAGAGATATGGAAGAATGGAAGTAAAGGAGAGAGGGAGTTATTCAAAACAGTGGTTTGATGTAGCAATAAGGGAGAAACTGTTTCCTATAGAATTACTAACTAGAAGCTATAAATTTAAAATAATTGACAAATGAACTGGAGAGGAAATGAGGAATAGTTTTCACAAGTGTATTCTAGATCTTAATAATATTTGAAAGTATGGTAGAGTCAAAAACTTTGAAAAGGCAGTTTCAGATCTACAATAATTTGCAAGGTTATGGGGAAAATGCTGGGATGCTATTTCCAGTAACTGACATGGGCTGAATGACCTGTGCTCTTAAGTTTCTGTAGGGTCAATGCTGCAATTTTAAGGCTATTCACTAGGGCTAATGATGAGGGAAGAACTCACAGAAAACTGGGACTGTGTAAATGTCATTGTTTAGAGCATTATTCAAAGTGGGGAGCAGGGTTGTGGCAGTGGAGTTAAACTACTCCGGTTCTGACTAAAGGTCATTGACCTGAAACTGTTCTTTCCACATATGCTGCCTGACCTGCTGAGTATCTTCTGTTTTTATTTTAAATATGTTCAGTGGTTTAGTTTGTTACAATGAGTCTGGTGTGACTAATATCTTAAATGTTTTCTGAAGTGAGGAGAGATTCTGTTTGTTTTGGTTAACAATGTGCAGATGAGGTTACATTTTGAGTGAATGGAAGTTGGCCTCTGGAGACCCTCTGTACATTGAGCTGGAGAAAATGTCTGAAACATGCTCAAGTTATAAATGTTAATTCAAACGGATCATGGATCCAAACTGTAACAGATGTGAAGAGCTTCTTCACATAGAGAGCAACGAGTGCTAGGAATACACTTCCAGGTGTAATTTTTAATTGGAATATGCCAACGGTTGGCTGGTTCTTGATAAAGGAATCCCAACTGAGGCTGCCAGCAAGAAACATTTATATAGTGCCATCAATGCAATAAGTGTCGCAAGGCTCTTCACAGGGAGTGTTACCAAACAAATTTGACACCGAGACACTAAGGAGTTATTAGAGTTGATGATCAAAAGCTTGATCAAAGATGCATTTTAAGGAGCATCTTGGAAGAAAGCATCGCAGAAGAGTGGATGGATTTAGGACCCAGCAGTTAAAAAATATGGCTGTCGGCAGCGGAGTGATTAAAATGGGGGTGTATGCAAGCAGCCTGAATTAGAGGGATACAGGGTGGGTATAGTGGAATTGGAAGGGAAGGGAATTTTAACATTGAGCTATTACCTAACAGAGAGCCATGTATTTCAGAAATCGTTGAAGTGTTGGATGAACAGGGCCTTTCTGCCTGTTTCTTGGCTTAGAGTGTTTGGATATCCTTAACTTTATGGAGGGTGGGATGTTGGCTTCGCGTGTGTTGAAGTAGTCAAGTCTAGACAAAACGAAAGGCATAGATGAGGGTTTCAGCAGCTGGTGATAGACAAGGGTGGAGTCAGATGTTGTTGCAGATGTTGAAATAGGTGGATTTGTAGTTGGAGGCTTATCTCTGACTTCAGTACCATACCAAGATTGTGCACTGTCTGATTTGGCCTTTGACTGTTGTCCAGGAGATGGATTGAGCTCATAGCAAGGGAACAGTGTCTGTGGTGGCGAATGAAGGCAATCTCTTCATTATTATCCATAAATGTTATTTACAGAAATTGGGGGACCCTGGTTAATCTCTCCTAATTACCTTATCCCCCAGTCCCTTTCTTAAGGTTGTGTCACAAAAGGTGAAATATTTGTCCATTGATACTTTATACCTTGAATTAATATTTTCCGTTTTATATTATTTGTTTTGTCATTCCAAATTTCTTAGTAAGATTTTTAAATTGATGGAAAACAAGGTCTGTCTCATGGATAAGTCAAAACAGACGAAAGTTTCCTTCCTAACATCCTTTTAATGGGATATAATATTTAGTTGGATATTAATTTTATTTTAGGATATCCTATCTGTTCCTGGCACTGTGGATGGTGTTGCTAATGGCGATGGTGCACTAGAAGGAGGAAGAAAGCCTTCAGAAAATAAGGATGAATTAGTAAGATTTGGATGGATCAAGGGAGTGCTGGTAAGGAAATTCTGCTGGATCTACGTCATGCTTATTTGTACCGATGTAAAAATTAAAATAAAAGTTTCACTGTATTCCAAATAATTTGTTTTTTTTTTATTTTAAAGTGGGAATAGTTAAATTGGACAGCTTTATTTTTGTATTATTTTTAATCTGGGAACTCTGTTTTAAAACACACTAAAGTTAGGGTTTAGTGTATTTGTACCTTTGGAAAAATGGTACAATTGCAACAGGAGTCTGATACGCTTGTGAAACTCAAAACACAATGTCTGACATTAGATATTCTTTGATTGGACAACTTTTGCTCAGTAATCTTTGGTGTGCTAAAAATTACACTGAACCACTTAGATTGTCACTTGGGCTCTGTCATTTGCGTGTACTGGAAGTGACGTATATTAATATACCGGGCTCTGTTCTTTGCAGACGGAAAGAACCTGTATAGACGCTGCGTGTTTCAGCTAAGCAAAATAAGTGCAAGCCATTTGCTAGTTCATTCCTTACGGCAATGCCATGACCAATCAGAGTCAAGCTGCCTGGTTTAAATTTTTAAACATTGCTTGGTAATTGACTGTCAGTCACCATTAACTGGTACATTCGCCATGGCAACGCCTCTACCAATCAGAGTCCACCTGCCAACCTATTAGCACACTCTCCTCAATGGTATAAAATTTGATTTCCCTGACGTTGATATTCTTGCGTTTGCCCTGGCAAATTCAAGACAACAAACTTTGATAAAATGTATTTTTTCAGCAGTGCCAAGTTCTGTAGTACCAAACGACAATCTGATTGAGCTATTCCCTCCAGAGTTCTATTCTTTCCTGTGGGCTAAGGTTCAGTCATGAGCCTGAATTTACATTGGCAGTTTGTATTGCTAAACTGAAATGGTGGTGTTTTTCCCATTCATTCATGGGATGTAGGCTTCGCTTCTAGGCCAGCATTTATTGCCCATCCCTAATTGCCCTTGAGAAGGTGATGGTGAGTTGCTGCCTTGACCCACTGCAGACCATGAGGTGTGGGTACACCCACAGTGCTTTCAGGGAGGGCATTCCAGGATTTTGACTCCGTGACAAGTGAAGGAACGGCAATATATTTCTCAGGATGGTGGGTGGCTTGGAGGGGAACTTCCAGGTGATGGTGTTCCTATGTGTCTGCTGCCCTTGTCCTTCTAGTTGGTAGCAGCAGTGAGTTTGGAAGGTGCTGGAAAGAAGTGCTGGTGAGTTCCCACAATGCACCTTTTAGATGGTACACACTGCATTGATGATGGAGAGGATGAATGTTTGTGGATGGAGTAGCAATCAGGAGGCTGCTTTGTCCTGGATGGTGTCAAGCTTCTTTAGTGTTGGACCCTCACTCATCCAGGCAAGTAGAGAGTATTCAATGTGTCTTGTAGATTGTGGACAGGTTTCGGGGAGCCTGCCTTTGTAGCCACAGTATTTATATTCAGTTTCTGGCCAATGGTCACCCCCAGGATATTGACGGTGGGGGATTCGGTGATAAATGTAAAGGGGTGATGGTTAAATTCTCCCTTGTTGGAAATTGCCCAGCACTTGTGCGTTATGAATGTTATTTGCCACTGTTTCAGCATCTGGAATGCTGCCAATAGTGCTGAACATTGTGTAATCATAAGTTCTGACCAGTTCTGACCTTACGATGGAATGAAGGTCATTCATGAAGTAGCTGAAGATGGCCGGGCCTAGGATGCTACTGAGTTCATAAGATATATAGCCATTTGGCCTATTGAGCCTGCCCCACAATTCGATGATGGCTTATCTCATCCTGGCCTTAACTCCACCTTTCTGCCCGTTCTCCATAACCCTTCAACTTGTTACCAATTTATAAACCAGTCTAATTCCTCCTAAAATTACTCACTGTCCCAGCATCCACCGCACTCCGGGGCAGTGAATTCCACAGATTCATAACCCTTTGGGAGAAGTAGTTTTTCCTCAGTTCCGTTCTGCCTCTTTCCCTAAGACTATGACCTCTTGTTCTTGAATGGCCACAAGAGGACGCATCCACTCCATGTCTACTTTATCCATATCCGTTATCATCTTGTATACCTCAATTTAATCTCCCCTCATTCTTCTAAATTCTGGAGAGTATAGGCCTAAATTGTTCAATCTCTCTTCATATGACAAAACCGTCATCTCTGAGATCAACCTAGTGAACCTCCTCTGAGCTGCCTCCAATGTCACTACATCTTTCCTCAAATACGGGGACCAAATCTGCACAATACTCCAGGAGCGGTCTCGCCAATGCCTTGTATAGTTGCAAAAACACTTCCTTACCTTCATACACTATTCCTTTAGCTATAAATGCCAACATTCCATTTGCTTTCTTTATTATCTGCTGTACCTGCATGCTGAGGAACTCTTGCAGTGATGTCCTTGGTCTGAGATGGTTAGCATCCAACAACCACAACATCTTCCTTTGTGCTGGGTATGACTCCAACCAGCAGAGGGTTTTCCACTGGATTCCCATTGACTCCCAGTTTTGCAAGGACTCCTTGATGCCACACTTGGTCAAATGCTGCCTTGATGTCAAGGGCAGCCACTCTCAAAAATATGCATTGTAAATTTACCTTTATGTGATTAGATTAAGTACCAATGTTCTAAGCTTAATGACCAGTTACTTATCCACCGTGGCACTGTGTGGTTCTGTGCTTCAATGGAATATATTTCAAAATCTGTTATTTACTTGTGGCAGTTTTTCATGTGCCATTGTAGAAGGTGAAAGTTAAATAAGCTGGAAATCTTAAAGAGTGGATGTTTAATTACTTTTCCATTTGTATCTTAAATAGTTAATTATTAGTGCAGCTTACATGCCAGAAAAGATCCAAAATAGTCCCTAGCTATGAGAAGGGATAGGATTTGCAAAACCATTTTCTAATGCGGTTGGTAGCAGGCAAATATTACGTCTTGGGTTTTTCTTCAACATTTGTGTTTCGAAAAACTATTTCAGCTTCAAAGTTAATTGAATACTTTCTATTCTAGGTACGATGTATGTTGAATATATGGGGTGTGATGCTTTTCATTCGACTTTCATGGATAGTTGGTCAAGCTGGAATAGGTATGCTTGCATCATTTTTAATAATTAGTGCTATAAAATTTTAAGACACAAAAAGGGGCTTTCTATAGAGTAATCATATAGTGCCTTAATGTGATAAAACATCCCAAGGAGCTTCAGAAGTTCATTATAAAACAAAATCCGAGAATGAGCCACGCAAGGAGATAACCGGTCAGATGACTCGGTCAGAGAAGTAGGGCGGGATTCTACGACCACCGCCGGCCGACGCATCGGCAGGTGGGGCGGCGTGAATCCCACCCCAACGCTGGCTGCCGGAGGAATCATGCCGGGGGGGGGGGGGGGGGGGGGGGGGAGAGAGGCACGGTCGGCACCAGCCTAGCCCCTGAAGGTGCGGAGGATTCCGCACCTTCTGGGCGCCCTGACGCAGGAGTGGTTCACGCCACTCCTCGGCGCCGGTACGGCCCGCCCGCCGGTTAGCGGAGAATCCCGGCCGTAGTGTTTCTTTTAATTATCTTGAAGAAAGTGAGGCGGAAAGGTATGGGGGATAAAATTTAGGAGCTTTTGCTCACGGGCAACTGCAGGCACAGCCACCATTGATGGAATGATTTAAAATTGGGAATGCTCGAGGACAGAATTAGATAAGTGCAGGTAACTGAGTTGTGGAACTGGAGAACATTTATAGATTGGGAGTGGCACAATGGTTTGAAAACAAAAGAGAATTTAAAAATCAAGACGTTGTTTCACTGGGAGTCAGTGTTTCACTGGGAGTCAGTGGAAGTCCGCCTTGATAGTGGTGATGGATGAACAGGAATTAGTGGATGATAAGACACAGGCAGCAACATTTTGGATGACCTCCGGTTTATGGAGGGTGGAATGTGGGAGTCAGCCAAATGTGCTCTGGAATATTCTTGTCTAGAGGTACTCAGCAGAAGATGAGCGAAGACAAGTATGGGGGTGGAGGCAGGTGGTTTTGGTGATGGCACGGGTATTTAGTCAGAATCTCACCTCTGGGTCGAGGTTGATAACAGACTGATATAATCTCGAACCTTTGCCAGTAAGAAGGATGGAATTGGTAGCTAGAAATGGAGTTTGGAGTAGCGATTGAACACAATGACTTCAGTCTTCCCAATGTTTAATTAGTGGAAATTTCTGATCACCCAGTCCTGGATGTCAGATAAACAGTCTCACAATTCAGCAACGATGAAAGAGTTGAGAGTGATGGTGGTAAAGTAGAGCTGAATGTCGGCAGCGTACTTGTGAAATCTAAAGCCATGCTTTTGGAAGATGTTCCTGAGGGACAATGACAGATGAGAATTGGGTATGGGGTGGACCGTGGTGACAATTCTCCTTGCACCTCTTGTTGGAGGAGACATGGGAGAGGGGTTTGAGAAGATGGTTTGCAGTGGAGAAAAGGAGCCGAGAGTAACCTTTGCATTCCAGGAAGAACTAAGCTGAATAAAGGATATCTGTGATGAGCATATTAAGAAGATCTGTTTGTCAAGAAAGATTACCTCTGGCTAAAAAAACATTTTACGTTGCTTCTAATTTTGCTTTTTTTCCTTGGTGAAAGCTCCCATGTTAGTTTCAAAAATCAATATTCTTCTTTAACCTTTTTATTTGCCTCGCATTATTGAATTTTTAAGTCAAACCTGACCTTGGAGTAAATATTTTATATAATGGAGTAAAATGCCTATAGATATCGTGGAAGAATGTAGTCAGTGAAAACATACATTTGTTTCTTCTAAAGTTGCCCTGATGCATTTTCTGTGGAGCATGTCTAATTTCAAATTTGTGCCTTACTGATTGTTGATCTGTTTTAAGTGTTAAGATTTAATTGCATGATTTGTCTTTGTCATTAGGCTTCCACGACCCATTAGCTATTAAGGGTTATTTTGCTCACGTTTCTCTTAGCTTCATAATTTACTTGTGTATAACAGGGAGTTACTCCTTTTCTTGGCACAGTAGATACATAATTATAGCACGGTTGGTCTATCTTTTGTTTGCTAATTATGGAAAAAAGATGTGGACATTAAGTGATCATGTAAAATAAACATCCAGATTTCCTTCTGACCAGATCTTATTCCACTTTTGTCACCATGATAGCTATGGAAAATGTTATGAATGTTACTTTGGCTTGCTTGCTTTCTAAAAATATGTTTAACTTTCAACGAGGTGCAATTTTATTTACAATATATTTATATATGAAGTAAATCTTTCAGTGAAAAAGATTTAATTGCAAACTTTGTCTGAGTATAGTGGTTGTGAAAAATTCCTCTTCAGAAACCAATTTATTAATACTCTTAATGTTTCCTTTTTTCATCATTGTCATCGGTATTCTACCTCTTCAGTGTTCCTCACTTAACCGCATGAAAGTTGTCACTATTTCATTCAGCTAGAAAGATGGATAATTTAGGTTACTGATTTCACAGTGGCTTGTTCCAGTACACTAATTTATCAGTAGTCAGCAGAAGGTGGAGAGATAGCATGCTGTTCCATTTCATCAACATTGATAAAATCCATTCAGTAGCCTTGCTCTTCCCTTCTGACATTGACCATCAGGGCAGCACTGGGGGCCTCACGGTAGCATGGTGGTTAGCATCAATGCTTCACAGCTCCAGGGTCCCAGGTTCGATTCCCGGCTGGGTCACTGTCTGTGTGGAGTCTGCACGTCCTCCCTGTGTGTGCGTGGGTTTCCTCCGGGTGCTCCGGTTTCCTCCCACAGTCCAAAGATGTGCGGGTTAGGTGGATTGGCCATGCTAAATTGCCCGTAGTGTAAGGTTAATGGGGGGGATTGTTGGGTTACGGGTATACGGGTTACGTGGGTTTAGGTAGGGTGATCATTGCTCGGCACAACATCGAGGGCCGAACGGCCTGTTCTGTGCTGTACTGTTCTATGTTCTATGTTCACTGTAGCATAGTGGTTAGCACAGTTGTTTCATGGGTCCCAGGTTCGATTCCCAGCTGGGTCACTGTCTGCGTTCTCCCCGTATCTGCGTGGGTTTCCTCGGGTGTTCCGGTTTCCTCCCACAGTCCAAAGATGTGCGGGTTAGGTGGATTGGCCATGCTAAATTGCCCTTAGTGTCCAAAACATGTTAAGTGGGGGTTACTGGGTTATGGGGATAGGGTAGATACGTGGGCTTCAGTGGAGTGCTCTTTGTAAGGGCCGGGCAGACTCAGTGGGCCAAATGGCCTCCTTCTGCACTGTAAATTCTAGGATTCTATCCCCTGTAATCTTCTCTCAGTCGCTCCTCATTTTGGAGTAGTAAATAGAGAAAAATGTATTCTGAGAGACAGCCTGTGTACAAATATGGCTGCCCTGAAAAGACGATCATTCACTTGTTTAATGATGGCTGGTATTATGCAAAGTGGAACATCATGCCTGTCCTGTCACCAGTTGCATCAAGCAAGGCTGTCTATTGGTTCTGGCTCTGGTGAGCATATGCTTCTTAGCCATGTTCCCAGTGTGCATTCTTGATACAGGAGTATGCATTCAATTTGGGACAGGCTGCAACCTCTTCAACTTTCAAAGATCGAGCCTCACATAAAGATTTCTTGAGTGTCAGCTGTGGCTCAGTTGGTACACTGAACTATAAATCGCAAAGCTCTGGGTTCAAGTTCCACTTCATGGTTTCAGAACAAATGTCAAGGCTGATATTCCACAGTGGAATATGATGGAGCTCTGCATTGTCCAAGGAGCTGTATCTGACCAGAGGATCGGCGAATTGCAAATGTTACACTCCTGTTCAAAAAAGGGTGCAAGGGTAAGCCCAAGTGACATGGACAAATGTGGGTTCATTAAGAAAATCCAGCATTTGTTTTGTCAAGGAAAGTTGTCTTTAATTTGCTGGAGTTTTTGAAAAGATATCTGAGAGGATTGATGAGGATAATGCTGTTAATATGGTGTTCAAAGACTTCCAAAAAACATTTGATAAAGTGCCACATTTGTGGCACCTTCTCCTGAGATATGTTAATGACCTAGACCTTGGTGTATAGAGAATAATTTCTAAATGCAGATGGAACAAAACTTGAAAGTGTTGTGAACTGAGAAGGATAGTGCAGAAATTCAAAAAGACATCTGGTAGACAATTGGTGGAATGTAACAGATGAAGATCAATGTGGAGAAACATGAAGTGATTCATTTTGGTAGGAAGAATGTAGGGAGGCAACACGAAAGAAAGGATGCAACTCCAAAAGGTGTGCAGGAGCAGATATGTGATGTATATCATTCAAGGTGGCAGAGGGCAGTTAATAAAGCATACAGTTGGAGTATTGTGTCCAGTTCTGAATGCTGCACTTTTGGAAGGATGTGAAGGCATTGGAGAGAGTGAAGACTCAAGAATGGTTCCAGGGATGAGAAACTTCCATTATGAAAATAGATTGGAGAAGTTGAAGGGGATCTGACAATTATTTATGATGGATCTGGACAAAGTAGATGGGGAAAAACTGTTCCCATTCTGAAAGGATCAAGAACGGGTGGGCACAGATTTAAAGTAATTGGGAAAAGAAACAAAAGCAAAATGAGAAAAACTTTTTCACACAGCGAGTGGTTAAGGTCTGGAATGCACTGCTTGAATGTGTGATGGAGGTGAGTTCACTTAAGCATTCAAAAGTGAATTAGACTTATCTGAAAAGGGAAGTACATGAAGGACAACAGGGAGAAGACTGGGGAATAGCATTAAGTGAATTCTTCTTTCGGAGAGCCAGTACAGACACAGGTGGGCCGAATGGACGCCTCCTGAGCTGTAAGAATTATATGATTCTGTGAGCTCTTGTTCACGAATGACTGCTTTTTTAGCATGTACCCCAGAAGATGTAGTGATCCTCGCCTGAGTATGTATAGAAGGGGCTGATGGGAAATGGAAGTACCATGTTATGTTTCTTAAAAGAATGCTAGAAGTTGTTCAGCAGTTGAAGGATGGTTTATTGTGCTCCACAATAAATTACTTCGTTAGCTTTTACTTACAGAATGGCACTTGTAAAGATACTGCTTTTCTATGCTCTGCAACTAGGCTTAACCACTTGCAGCCCTGAGCTCAACTTCCGTCCTGTCCTGCTCCCCTGCCTCTCCAGCCAAAGTGAGCGAGGGCGGGCCTTCGGTGTCACTCTTGTATGTCCCTGTGCTGCCCCCTGGTGGTACTTCCATTTCCCATCAATCCCTTCTGTACACACTCAGGCGAGGATCACTACAGAAGACATTCAGTTAGTTGCTTGTTAATCACTTTGCAATTGCCTCAGAACACTTTGGCTATACAAAATCTCTGTTGTCTTCAGACTTGTTGCATGAACCACCCCTGGCCATGTCCTCCAAAACCCTCCAGTGTTCAGAACAGAAATGTTCCATCTTGGGAGTATCCTCTCCCATGACACTACACAGGATCATACACTCGACCATCGCTCAGCAAAAGCAAGCTTGACGTTTGATAGGCTCACTCACAGACATTTTGAAGTTTGTGGAGTTTGTTTCAGGACAAAGACCAAAGTCAGTGGTTCTTGCATCATGTCTTTCTGGGTGTGTGACTTGGACAACCTACAGACAAAAAGAAAAGCAACCTGAAGCATCTTTGCTTTATCTTTGAGAAAGATAATCTGTGGCTAAAACCAGATCAGCCATGATATTGAATGACTAAGCAGGCTGAAATGAGCGAGGGGTCTAATCCTGCTCCAAATTCATATGTTTGTAAGTCAGTCATCAAGCGATTTTGACATTTGAGGAGAAAAGAGTCAAGTGCCTTCAAGACAAACGAATGTGTCATAAAGCCAATGCCTCCAGTGCTGACTTCAGGAGCAGTATTTGCAATTAGTGAGGCAAATTGAGATTTGGTCTAATTTCACACATAAGATAACATCAATCTAGAGTGTAAACCAGTGAATTTATAATTCTTTGCTGAACACTCGTACTTGAGGTGATGGGAGAATCCATTGCCACCACCAATCTTCCCCAAAAAACTGAACCTGAATTCTTCCACCAAGTAACTGTCTTGATCCTTTAAGTCTTGCCATATCTAAGTAGGTTCAAAGTGGCATGGTGCATGCTGCCACTCCATTCCCCTTCATTGTCAACCATATAATTACCAACACTATGGGTGGGTTTCTCTGTTCTAGAGTCTTAGTGCTTCTGCCAGCAGAGAATTAGGACTGATCCCTGCTGGTGCCAGGTGCTGTTCCCATATATCTGCCATGCAGATTCATCGCTGATGACGAGCGAGGCAGTTCCCATTTCCTTCCTGGTCTCGGGCCACCACTTTGATCGGGCTCCCTGATTCCAGCAGCAGCCCCCCCCCCCCATAATTACCAACACTACAGCTTTTTAAACTGTCAGAGCCTTCCTAACAAGCTCTGAACACTTGAAAAGGCTTGAAATCCTCTGAGATCCTATAAAATGCAAAGCATCCATTCAATTTCAGAGCTTTCACTAGATTAACAGCTTAATGGTTCAGTCACAGCCGTTAGAGGGTTTGTTTTTTTATCTTTCCTTATTTTTCAAATACCCTCCATTGATCCTAACCCAATGTTTATAAATACTTAATGATTGACAGCTCCTGAGGGGCGGCACTGTGGTGCAATGGTTGGCACTGCTGTCGCACGATGCTGAGGACCCGGGTTCGATCCTGGCCCCGGGTCACTGTTTGTGTGGAGTTTGCGCATTCTCCCCGTGTCTGCATAGGTTTCACCCCCACAACCCAAATAAGGGTAGGTGGATTGACCATGCTAAATTTTCCCTTAATTGGGAAAAAAAAATTAGGTACCTTAAACAAATGATTGACAGCTCCTGACCAGTTCAAAGCAGCTAAATTGTCAGCTCTGACACTTCCTCTTTTATAAACGCAGAAAGTGCTTAGCATTGTTGAGATTACTACTGTAACAAATAGACCAAAAGCAACATCGACTAAACATTACTTAATTGGTCACTACCTGTAATTTTCTTAAAATCTAGACAAGATAACCCTTATTAATGTCTTGACACAGCCACTAACCACATGCCACATATACTTTGGTGATTTCTTCTCTTGCTCTTGTCAGGGCAAATCTTCCGGTATCCTTGCATCACTATGGGTTCCTTTGACCTGTGGACAAGTTCTAGCCAACCACCTGCAGACTCCAGAAACCGATTGTCTTTGTTTTTGTCTCTAGATGGAATCTTGTGGAGGCGATGGGGGCCTCAGCCACTGGCTGGAGAGCCATTGAATCCCTTGTACGCTCTTTTGAGAAAGGCCTGGATTTTGTGCAACTCGTGTACCAGTGGTAGGCTGTCCCCTAGGATAAAGGTCATGAGAGGTGGAAGTGTAGTCAGAGGCGGCACCTTTTCTGTACTCAGGAGCACCATAGAAGCAGTGGTTACTGCTGGTAAGACACCCACCGTAGGCATATTGGGGGGGGGGGTTCAGCAGGAAGGACAGGCAGTTTGGTCCTCAGTGGGTCACTTCCTGATGTGGAGTGTCTTTGACTGAGAGTCCTCTCCCATGAGCCCGCAAACAAACCATGCTGGGGGTTTGCTTGTTGTGCTCCCTGCCCACTGCTGGGTTAAACCAGTGGTGGCAGGATGAGGCACTTAAGTGGGTGTTAATTTACCACTTAAATGGTCCCAATTGAAAGGTTGGGAAAGCGATCAATAGGTTTTCCCATCTTGGACTTAAACATGGTGAAGTTGGGAAGACACTGGGATCCCCATCCTTTTGCTTGATTAAATACTCACCGCTACCAAATGTGCCACGTGGGAGGACACTCAGTTCTTCACACAGCAACTTCTGCTTCTGTCTTTGGTTTTAGGTGCTCGTGCATGTGCATTTCAATAAAGCACAACCTGGCCCCTTGTCCTCCATGGTAACCAAACCACATAGATTTTTTGTCAGGCAGAAATCGTACTAGATCTCCTCGCTCTTCACTATCGATTTTACCTTTAATTTCAAAAATATGTAATCAGCGTTTAAAATCTCGCACTTTATCACTGTTGCTTAGGTGGTGGCATACCCGCCTCTGAATCACAACTGACATCAGCTGCCCACAGACATACTCAACTGTTTAAAAAAAGGCCTGTTTTGAAACCAAATACGTAAAGATTATTGAAAATGGCTGCCATGAGTCACCTGATGTCTGATACTATAAGTTGACCACTTCTCTGGAAAGTTTGTATGTGAATTACACTGCAAACTTGCTGCATGGAATTTCACATCTGGGGGGCTGTCAAGGTTCACTTCAAACAGGGACTCTCTTGAAAGCAAAACATTAAAAATGCAATGTGCAAACTTCGATTGTCTATAGTTCTATCAAGACGATGGGAATTCTAACCAGCCCGGTGCTCATCAACACTGATGATATCAAGCACTGTGTTGCAGAAGAAGGCAATACCTGTCTGTACACTTGAAATGGTGCTGAGAGGTATTCTGGACAGATGCCCATCTCTCAGAAGTGATCTTTATTTTATCCATTATATCATCACTTGAGGGACCACATTTTAATCTTTTCCCTGCCTGGCCTTGCACGTTTCTCCGCCTAATGGCCCCCCACCTCTCTTTGCAGTTTTTCTGGCCTACAGCTCCCTCTCTGTCCTCCCTCGCTTCTCTGGCCTACAGTCATTTTAGGTACTGAGCCTATCGGCAGCAGATGCAGGAGGAAAACAACCTGTGATCAGATGAACAGCTCTACATCAATTTTCTAATCTACTTGGTTGGTCTTTGTGTATCTTGGACAATGTTTGACGTGCCACATACATAATTATTGACAAGATGGATTGTGGCCTGTGGGCTGCCTGTCGGACAAGCCTGCTGCAGAGTTTTCTGTCACTTTTTCTAGACTGTTCTGCAAGCTTTAAACTACTCTCGATGCACAGCAGAGCCTCATCATCTTAACTATGTGTGGAAATGAGATCGATGTTCCTGAATAATTATACTTTTTGAAAACTGGGCACCTGTAATCTGGATCCCATGGCTCCTTAATTCTCCTCCATGGAGAACTATTATTCATCCGCTTTCTCTTCCAGGTCACTATTCTTACTGTTGTTTGGTGCTCCATCCAATGATGGCCCTTCTGCCTAAGCACTCGCAAGTGGGTGTCTGACAGTTCTTCAATTAAAATGCAGCACAGATAAGAACTGTAGATCTGAAAGCTCCTTGGCAGTTATCAGGATGGCATCTTGTATGATGTGAAATACAGAAAAGCTTGTTTAACGCTACATATATTGCCATTTGCCTTTGCTTGTTGTGGGGAGGAAATAGCAGATGACTATGAATGTTGTCATACTTTAAAAGCTGAAACTAAATATGATTATATTTGCCCAGTCTTTACCACCCTTTTCTTTGCAGCTTGTCTTCTCTTAAGCCTCTTTGGACCATCTGCTTATTAAATTGAATGCCTCCTCTTTCTGCAGACTCTTGGATGGACCGCATCCAATTGTCCTTTGCCGCAGGTTGAATGTACTTTTGGAGGGAATGAATGCAATGTTACAAGCCTGAGTATTATGGTGTTTTGCCATATATGGGATCATAAATGCCGTGGCCTTTTTATTAAAAAGGAAGTGTTATTGTGGACTAGAAGAAACCCATTCGACAGTCAAAATTAATTGATCGTGGCTTTGAACGAGAGTGTTTGTAGAGGTTACCCTTGTCTGAGCTGCTGAGAAAATGTATGATGGTAAAGAGGGGTGTGAAATTATACAAGTGGTAGAGAGTGTATGGTGCCTCACTCAGATCCTTGATGTACCTGGTATCATGAGAATGCCACTTTAAGAAATGTTTGAATGCTCATGTTACTGCAGTGATGTCAGAGTGTGGGTGGAGCTGAACTCTGGCTCTGCTTTTTAGTTTCACTTTGAGAAAATCTTGGGTGTGTTTTTTTTTGTTTCAGTGTTGGAGCTGAAGACAGACAAAGCAGGTGTACTGCTGTTCTCTCTGCCATCAAAATACTATCTCTTGATCATTTGGTGAATTCAGAATTATAAATGTTTTCAGTAGTGAATGTAAACCTGATGTGCTTTTGTTAAAAGGTGTTTCTTTTGTCTTCTGGATGTTGTTCAGGAATTTATTAAGGATTACTTAGTGTTGTATTCTTTGGGGGTTGTATTTGAATTAATGGTTGCTAAGATGTTCACTAACAAAGGTTAACTTGAGTTCATAGAATAAACATTGTTTTGCTTTAAAAAATATTTTTCCATTTGTGCAGTACCGCACCTGTAGAGAGGGCAGTGTGCTCCCCATACCACAATCTATTAAAAGTTGTGGATCAGGTGAACTCCATGATAGACTTTGGGGTTCTCTAAACCCTGGCCCATATCACTGGCCACCCTGTGAAATTGTTTAACTCCCTTCATTATGTTGCAGTTCTTTGGGTGGTGACTACCTCAACCACATCCCTCCAGGGACACCATACTCCTGCAGGGCCTCCTGTCCTTGGTGTGTCCATGACGAAAGTTCCTCCTGACTTTCATTTCTACCTACAGATATGTTGGAACATCTGGTATTCCCTGCAGCCGCAAATGTTGGTGTTGAAGAGAAACTCAAAATTTGAGGAAAGGAAAAGTAGTGGATGTATGAAGACTACAGTTACTTTGGGACTACAGAAAATAATACTTAATGTATCATCCAAGAGCCAAGTCACATTGCCTTTTTGTAGTTACAGTTGGATATCTTGCCAATGTTTTTTTTTTAACCAATATTTTTTTAACCCCACTCTACTGCTTCAATTAAGGGCAAGTAGATCTGAAATTTTGAAAGACTCCAGTATGAATAGATGATAATTACTAAGTTTTGTCTTCAGTCCTGTAGCTATTATTCACTCCTATATTGCACACATCATTTTTTTGTGCAATCTCCCCGAGCTGCTGTTGGTATCTACAGGGAGTTATTTTGTTGACCGATCTTTTTTCTCCACTTTCTCTGGGTGAACTCCGTTTCAAAGTAATCTAGTGGAAATTGCTTTGTTAGCAGATGGCGTCACAGTTTTTTAGTCCAACATATTGGTTTGATTTGCCGCTGGTTTTCAAACCAAAGTAATTCTCATCTATTGTGGATGGCATGCATTCCTGTTTTACAAGGAGACCGGAAATGTATATGCTGTAGATGAACTGCTTTTATGTTGACAAATAATGCGTTGCACCTGCCGTAGGAAGATATTTGCATGAGAATTCTTTGCATCCTCTTGTTTTTAGATTCATTGAAGTAGTGATTGGCATAGGTCTGTGTAAACCAGTATTCAGCTGTACACTGATGACACTTGGTGATGCACCTCTCTCTTTCGAGACTATTCCTCTGTCTGTTGGGCTGCTTGTTTGATATCTAGCTTTTTCATGAACCACAATTTGGATGGGAATGACAATGGGAAGATCAGCACTTGTCTTTACCTATCACACAATACTTGCCCTTGCCACATGCACACACCGTCATCCTGACTGATCATTTTCCCAGGCTGAACAAGACCATTTGCTGTCACTGTTGTATTTTGGCCTGATGGTGCTGTAGGAGTATCGTTATCACAGGGATTCCAGGGTTCAAGAAGGCTTTCTCGAGAGAATTTGAGAAAGGGAAATAAATGCTGGCCTTGCTCACCATGCCAACCTCCGGGAAAAATAAACAAAAACAAATCCACCAAGCAGACAACGACTTCCTCTTCCAGCATTTGTAACATTGCGTGCCTCCACTCTCTCAGCCCACGCGAAATGGGCTGCCACGGAAAAACTCATCCATGCATTTGTCATTATAGATTCCACTGTCTCCTGACACCACATGTATTTAATAAGGAAAATATTTAAATTAATCTCTGAGGGAATAGGTTGAACTACAGTCAATACTGTGATTTCCCTAGAAATTGTTACCATAGTCCCTTCAACTGTTACAGTCATCTGGCTCTCCAGAGTGGCAGCATTGTCTCTACAATTTTTCTGCTGGGCAAATGGAGCAGATGCTGCTGTTGCAGTTCAGCAGGCATGGGCCATTTGCCCGAGCTACTTACTGATTTATAATGGGGACAACTTCTGTTACCAAGAAAAATATAGCTTCTGGGAGGTGATCTGGTGGCAGTGTTACATGGTTAAACCTGCTCATTACTACAGCGTGCACACGATAAGGTCTCTTACAAACTATGTAATGTTTCCCAAGAGGGTGGAAACCATTTCACGTGGAAAGTTGCACAGTGACCGTAGCAGAGGGCTGGCTATAGGTTTCCTGTTTAATGGCCTAGATGTGGATTAAGCATTTTCATAAAACCCTTTTATCCTTGTGAAATTTGTTTTATCTCTTTGTTCAAGTTTATGAACATTATTTTGTTTATTACATCAAATGAACTTCCCAAAAAGATTTATGTTTTCTGTTGCCTTTATTTACATTTATCACCATCTGAGAAGGGAATTGAAACATACAAGATGATCAGAGGATTAGACAGGGTGGACATTGAGAGCCTTTTTCCTCGGATGGTGAAGTCTAGCACGGGGGACATAGCTTTAAATTGAGGTGAGATAAATAGAGGACAGATGTCAGAGGTAGGTTCTTTACTCAGAGTGTAGTAAGGACGTGGAATGCCCTGCCTGCAACAGTAGTGGACTCGCCAACACTAAACGCATTCAAATGGTCATTGGATAGGCATATGGACAATAAGGGAAATAGTGTAGAGGGACTTTAGAGGGGTTTCACAGGTCGGTGCAACATCGAGGGCTGAAGAGCCTGTACTGCGCTGTAATGTTCTATGTTCTAAACCTTGGTGAAGATAATCTCTGTGGTACAGGATTTTGTTCTTTTAGAAGTTGTACAAACAACAGGATATGGATTCGTATTGCTGTGTGAGACAACTGGTAAAATATTTGTCCAAATGGTTGAATGTAGATTCTTCGTCTTTCTCACATCTGTTGCAAAAGCACTGTGACTCTTTAAACATTTAAATCCCAGTTTTAATTTTTTTGTTTATTTATATGAGGAAGTTAGGTTTTCCACATATGAGATGTCCAGATGTAGGAAACAACCAGAAAGTTTCAGTTTACTGGTTGTTTTAAGTTAAGGCAACGTTTAAAGAGCACAAAACACAAGTCGACGTCTCAGATGGTGTAACTGTATTTAAATTCATTGTCGACAGGTCTTGGAATTGTTATTATCCTTCTGGCTACCGTAGTAACATCAATTACTGGGTTGTCAACCTCCGCTATATCGACAAATGGATGTGTTCGTGGAGGTAATGATTTTAGCTATACTTGGGTCACCAAAACATGGAACTGATTATGGTAGGTGTATAGTCTCTTGGCAGGAGTTTGCTCTGTCTTGCTATCTATGCGCATTTGAGTTAAATCGCTTTGTGAAGACTGGTCAATGTTGCCAAGATGACAGTTGGGTAAAGGTAATGATATTTTGTATTTTTCATCTACTCTTCAAGGATGTGAGCAGCACAGATGCCTTAATTTTTGGTACATTTCAGCTTTTCTTCTTAACGACGAGAGCATCAAGGATTTCTTTCGTATTTTTGGTACATTTCAGGTGTTCTGCTCAAGGACGAGAGCATCAGGATTGATTCTCATTTTTGGTACATTTCAGGTGTTCTGCTCAAGGACGACAACATCAGGATTGATTCCTTTCTCATTTTTGGTACATTTCAGGTGTTCTGCTCTAGGACGAGGGCATCAGGATTGATTCCTTTCTCATTTTTGGTACATTTCAGGTGTTCTGCTCAAGGACGACAACATCAGGATTGATTCCTTTCTCATTTTTGGTACATTTCAGGTGTTCTGCTCAAGGATGAAAGCAGCAAAGATTCCATTATAGTTTTTGGTACATTTCAGGTTCCAGCTATCTATAATAACTGACGGGTTGAATTGCTGCATTGATGATTACATGAGAAACCTACTTAAGATACATCTGGAATTCTTTACAGGTCTTGGCGTCATCGTCATTTGCCTGAGTACGGTGGTAACTGTTTTAACAGGTATCTCTATGTCAGCCATTTGTACCAATGGAGTTGTTCGAGGAGGTAATGTAAAACAAATTCTTGTACCGTTCAGAATGTTTGTATCAAATAAAGTAGGTTTAATGGGAAAATAGTACCCATCGTGGCTAATACGTGTATGAAAGCTGTGTTCACATCACCACCAATTTAAAAAAAATAAAGAATTGACAATTTACCCAGATTTTAAAAAGACTTATTCTAAAATGTACTTTTCAATCTGTCAATTCCAATTTGTGTTGCATTAAAAGGTTAAACATGGGTGTACTTTCCCTTCATTAAATTAATCAACAAATACTTTTTGGGGCTACCTGAATGCAAATATTAATATAACATTTTTTGTTCCAAATATTCCCACAAAATAGTGCAGGATTTTAACATTTTCTAAATATGTTAAATGCTATTTTGGTCAACTAACAAACTACTTATTAGCCGTATCATTTTAGTTGTACAAATGGACTACAGTATTGTATTTACAAACTCAATTGGGATCCAGTATTTCCATATAAACTACAAACCACTATTAGTACATTTTCTTTTATCCTAATGAATTTTAATTCAGGATTTCAAGGGGAAGATGAAGGGTGAGATAAATGTATTTCTAATATTAAGGTACTCATTGTCCCTTCATAAGTTTGTGTTCCAAAGAAGTCCCTCCCCATCTCTTCTGAAAATATTATAACCAGAAAAATTAATTTCTCTTTAGCTACTATATCATGTCACTCCAGAGGTACACACTATTTATTCTGGAGTCAATAAAAAATAAAAGTAATCACTGGGAATATGCTATTTTCCAATATGATCCCATTTTAATGCTTGAAAATTAACATGATCCCAGAAGCCAACAAAGGTAGAACAGCAGCATTGTCACACCCAGTTCTTTTTTTTTTTTTTTTTTTTTAATTTTTTTATTGGAATTTTTTGCAGAAAATATAACAAAAAGTATAGCAAAAAGCAGTAATATGCAACTAACAGCCCCATAACACCCACAATTCCCCCCATACCGTAACATCACATGTATCACATTCCCCCACCCCCCCCCCCCCCCAAACAAGAGAACTTAACCATAAATTAAAATTAGATAAATCAAATTTAAATAAAATAAGCTAACATAATCAACGCCCCCCCCCCCCCCCCCCCCCCCCACCCACCCAACCCCCCCCCCCCCGGGTTGCTGCTGCTACTGTCCCAGTACCCTATCGTTGAGCCAGAAAGTCGAGGAAAGGTTGCCACCGTTTAAAGAACCCTTGCACCGATCCTCTCAGGGCGAATTTAACCTTCTCAAGCTTAATAAAGCCCGCCATGTCATTGATCCAGGTCTCCACGCTTGGGGGCCTCGCGTCCTTCCACTGTAGCAAAATCCTTCGCCGGGCTACTAGGGACGCAAAGGCCAGCACACCGGCCTCTTTCGCCTCCTGCACTCCCGGCTCTACCCCAACCCCAAAGATCGCGAGTCCCCATCCTGGCTTGACCCTGGATCCCACCACCCTTGACACCGTCCTCGCCACCCCCTTCCAGAACTCCTCCAATGCCGGGCATGCCCAGAACATATGGGCATGGTTCGCTGGACTCCCCGAGCACCTGGCACACCTATCTTCACCCCCAAAGAACCTATTCATCCTCGTCCCAGTCATGTGGGCCCTATGCAGCACCTTGAATTGGATGAGGCTAAGCCGCGCACACGAGGAGGAAGAATTTACCCTCTCCAGGGCATCAGCCCATGTACCGTCTTCGATCTGTTCCCCCAGTTCCCCCTCCCACTTCGTTTTCAGCTCCTCTACTGACGCCTCTTCCTTCTCCTGCATAAGCTTGTAGATATCGGATATCTTCCCCTCCCCGACCCAGACCCCCGAGAGCACCCTGTCACTCACCCCCTTCGCGGGGAGCGCAGGGAATCCCTCCACCTGCCGTCTAGCAAATGCCTTTACCTGCAGATATCTAAACATGTTTCCCGGCGGGAGCCCAAATTTCTCTTCCAACTCCCCCAGGCTCGCAAACCTTCCGTCGATAAACAGGTCCTTCAGCTGTCTAATGCCCGCTCTATACCATCCCCGAAATCCCCCATCCATGTTCCCCGGGACGAACCTATGGTTCCCCCTTAACGGAGCCTCCATCGAGCCCCCCACTTCTCCCCTATGTCGCCTCCACTGCCCCCAAATCTTGAGGGTAGCCGCCACCACCGGACTCGTGGTATACCTCGTGGGAGGGAGCGGCCACGGCGCCGTTACCAGGGCCCCCAGGCTTGTATCCCCACAGGACGCTCTCTCCATCCGTTTCCATGCTGCCCCCTCCCCCTCCATCACCCACTTACGCACCATCGACACGTTGGCCGCCCAGTAATACCCCGAGAGGTTGGGCAACGCCAGCCCCCCCCCATCCCTACTCCGCTCCAAGAAGACCCTCTTCACCCTTGGGGTGCCATGCGCCCAAACAAATCCCATGATGCTGCTGGTCACTCTTTTAAAAAAGGCCCTAGGGATAAAGATGGGCAAGCACTGGAAGAGGAACAAGAACCTCGGGAGAACCGTCATTTTGACGGATTGCACTCTGCCCGCCAGCGATAGCGGCACCATGTCCCACCTTTTAAATTCCTCCTCCATCTGTTTAAATTCCTCCTCCATCTGGTCACACCCAGTTCTTAATTGCTAACATTGAGTAATGATTGGTACCCCATCCATGACCTTCAACATCCAATTCCTCCTTTACCATCTCACGCTGGTAGCAGTGTGTTCCATCTACAAAATACATTGCAGAAAGTTGCCAAGACTCCTTTGACAACACCTTCCCAAGCCCTTGACTCCTACTACCTAGAAGGACGAGGGCAGCAGATCCATGGGAATACTACCAGCTGCAAATTCCCCTCAAGTCGCACACCATCCTGACTTGGAAATATATCGTTGTTCCTTCACTTGTTGCTGGATCAAAATCTTGGAACTCTTTCCCCAGCAGCACTGTGGGTGTACCTGCACAACATGAACTGCAGCGGTTCAAGAAGCCAGCTCAACACCGCCTTTCCGATGGCAATTAGGGATGGGAAGTAAATGCTGGTCTAGCCAGTGACATCCAAAGCCCTTGAAATAATTTTTTTTAATTGTATAAAGAGAAACAAGCATACATATTAAAATCTGTGTTTTTTCAAGTACTTTGTGGAAATGTTATTTTATGTACTCACTGGGCCTAATGAGACACAATAATATGCATGTTGTGACAGTCTCTCGCTGTGGTGACTGGTGCATATCTAATATAATCTTTATTGTCACAAGTAGGCTTACATTAACATTGCAATGAAGTTACTGTGAAAAGCCCCTAGTCACTCCAGCACCTGTTCAGGTACACGGGGAGAATTCAGAATGCCCAAATTACCTAAAAGCACGTCTTTTGTGAATTGTCGGAGGAAACCCATGCAGATACGGGGAGAATGTGCAGACTGCACACAGACAGTGACCCAAGCTGTGAATCGAACCGGGGACCCTGGAGCTTTGAAGCAACAGTGCTACTGTGAATCTTGGGTTGTGTGCTACATCCAATTTCATATAATTATTGAATCCCTCCAGGAAGAAGGAGACCATTCAGCCCATTGAGTCTACACTGACTTCAAAGAGCATCCCACCTAGGTTCACACCCTATCCCCGCAACACCACCTAACCTGCACATTTTTGGACACGAGAGAAAAGTTAGCATGGCGAGTTCACCTAACCTTCACATCTTTGGTCAGTGGGAGCAAACCCACGCAGACACTAGGAGAATGTGCAAACTCCCCACAGTTACCCAAGGCCGTAATCGGACCTGTGCCCCTGGTGCTGTGAGGCAGCAGTGCTAACTACCATGCCACCCATAAAGTGACAAAATCTATCACTTTCAATGCATGTAGTGTGATGTCTAGATAGCCAGTTTCCACACATGGGCACGGACTGCTTCAGTATCTGGGGGTTAGTGAATGGTGATGCACATTGTGCAATCATCAGTGAGCATCCCCACTTCTGACCTGAAGATGGCATCATATCATTGAGGCAGCAGCTGAAGATAGTTGGGCCTAGGACACTATCCTGTGGTGATGTCCCGAGATGGAGATGATTGACCTCGAACAATCACAACTATCTTCTTTTGTGCTAGTGTTACGGGAGAGGTGTTTTCAGAACCCCAAAATGTATCGTGGAGTTCAACCAACCCCCACCTTTAATGGATTGTTGCTTTTGAAGCACACGGCTTGTTCCCCAGGTGTAGTATTACAATTGTGGACACGTTTTTACAACAAAACAATGTTTATTCCATGAACTCAAATTAACCTTTTAAATAAACATTGGATCTCTTAACACCCCTTACTTCAAAGATAACCCCGAAAATAATACAACACTACCCAATCCTGCAAACTGTTCCTTTACACATCCAAAAGACTTAACAAATTCCTCAAACAGAAGCACATTAGATTTATATTCAATACTGAAACCTTTTTACAATTCCGTTTTAACCAAAGGATTAAGAGATAGTCCTTCATGGCAGAGATCACCAGCAATGCAGCTCACAGCCACACCCAAGCTTTCTTCAAACTGAAACTAAAACCCAGAACTAACCTCAAAAGGGCTGAACTGAGCTCAGCTCCACCCACTCTCTGACATCACTATTTTCTTAAAGGTACTCTCACATGACACGAGGAATGACTCCAACCAGTGGAGAGTTTCCCCCCTGATTCCCATTGACTCCAGTTTTGCTAGGGCTCCTTAATGCTGTACTCACCTTTAATGCTGCTATACTTAGTCAAATGCTGCCTCGATGTTGAGGGCAGTAACCCTCGCTTCCCCTCTTCTGTCCATGTTTGGACTAATGTTGTAATGTGGTCAGGAACTGTAGTCCTGGCGGATCCCAAATGGATCATCAGTAAGCAGGTTTTTCTGAGTGTGTGCTGCTTGATAGCAGTTACACAGACCATCACATTGCTGATGATGGAGAGTAAACTAGTAATTGGCTGTTAGATTTGCTGTGCTTTTCATGAACAGGACATACCTGGGCAGTATTTCTCTCATTGCTGGGTAGATGCTTGGCTTGGGACATGGATTGTTCTGGAGCACAAGTCTTAATTGATATTGCTGGAATATCATCAGGACTCTTGTGGGTGAGGTTTAATATAGTTTACAATTGATGTGTCCTGTTGCAATACTTAATTGTGCTCTGTTCTTTAGCTGCTGGTTGTTTCCAGGGGTCCAAACGGCAGGACTGACATGTAGCGTGCCATGGATGGAGCATCAATACAAAATCCAGTTATGTGATCTCAGGGAATCTTTTTGTCCTCTTGTGTACCCCTGTAACACACTGAATATTCCGTCTCGCTTTTTGTGGTCAAGAAGCAGAAGATAGAAATGAAATGAAAATCACTTATTGTCACAAGTAGGCTTCAAATGAAGTTACTGTGTAAAGCCCCTAGGCGCCACATTCCGGCTCCTGTTCGGGAAGGCTGATACGGGAATCGAACCTTGCTGCTGGCCTGCCCGGGTCTGCTTTCAAAGCCAGCGATTTAGCCCAGTGTGCTAAACAGCCCCTAACACAAGGTGCTCCAGAATACTATATTGCGAGTGTGGCATGCTGAAGCCAATATGTGTACATCAAACCCCACAATGCTTGCTTCAATTTACAGAGCAAAATCCAGTATGCTTTTCAGACATTCTGCCAATGTGGTTTCCTGATCAATGGCCATTGTCTCAATTCTTCATTTCACGATGCTTTTCAAAGGAGCTTCAACTGTCAGTTTATTTACCTCTGCCTTTCCACATTTTAAAATCGGATTGATTGAAGCAGATAAAATTCTGAAGTGGTGTGAGGGTTCTTTGCATATACAATCCGATATCTCCCCTCAAGATGTTTTTTGAGCTTGTCTCGAAATAGGGCCTCAACTACACGCTGCGGCGCCAGGACCTCTTTTTGACATACGAGCGTGGTTTCCTAACACATTCCTTGTGCAAGGCTTCCAAGTGTCTCTTTAGCTTCATGTTTTCACTAGATAGTACTTGGGGACAAATGAGGTATGTTGGCTTTTCTTTAGATTTAGAAAAAGCACTCGTGAAATTGAGGAAAGCCTCCAATGTGTTTCTGAACACGTTCCATCCCTGTGAGGATCCGTTAACCAAACTTACCGAACGACCCACAAATGAAGAAATTATCGAACAAGATTTAACTTTGTAACTTTTACTTTAATACGATGATCAACGCAAATTAAATCTAAATTAACAGGCAAATCACAGTTGAAAAGAGCTATACATTATACATGGAATAGCCGATAGCAGCAGAGGCCATCTCATGGAGTTTCTAAGTGGTCCTCTCCACCTTGATTACCAAATATTTTCAGCCACAAAGTTCTTCCAAACTCTAATCTTAAGGTAGATTTACAGTCTCTCTTCCTTCAAGCACTTGACTGATTTCTTTGCAGGCAGCAGCATCTGCATAAACAGGGTTCCGCTTGAGCAGTCTCTTTCATGGTGGTGCTCTTCTTTTTGAAATCTTCTCCATTGTCAGCTCCCATCAGTTCATAGAATTTACAGTGCGGAAGGAGGCCACGCGGCCCATCGTGTCTGCACTGGCCCTCGGAAAGAGCACCCCACCCAACCTTTTTGGACACTCGAGGGCAATTTATCATGGCCAATCCACCTATCCTGCACATCTTTGGACTGAGAGGAAACCGGAGTGGGCTGAGAGGAAACCGGAGCAGCAACAGGAAACCCACGCAGACACTGGGAGAACGTGCAGACTCCGCACAGACAGTGACCCAACCGGGAATCGAACCTGGGACCCTGGAGCTGTGAAGCAACAGTGCGCTAACCACTGTGCTACAGTGCTGTTGTGGTAGGGCGGATTGACCAGAACCACTGTTACCTATGCATGGCATATTTGATTCTAGACATTGTCAGGAACAAAAGGAAAAACTGCAGCAGTTCTAACTGTGCCTTCCAACAGCCCAGAAATCCATCTCTCCGAATTTACTTACTGAATGCCTCCTCTTTCCAGCTTTTGCCTCTATTATTGTGTCTGCCACATGACCTCCATATTTGACTTCTGTCCTACTTCCAGGTCAAGGGTGGCTGGTCACATGGACCAGTATTTCTTATCATTCAAAAATTATAATTGGTCACTTTACAATTGATACAAATCCTTAAGTCCTTTAAAAACATTTTCAAAAACAATTAGATTTTCCTGACTTACTTTGCTACTGGTCACAGACCATCATAACTTGTTTTCAATTGCAACGGAGTCAGAAGTGTTCATATACTGATGGTACATCGCAGCAACAGGACATTTAGCAGTCTCTGGGCTTGGATCTGTTGCTGTTTACTGATCTTGCAGTTTTGAAGCTGGTCTTGGGCATTTTTAAGCTTTTTCATAGGATGTGAGAGTTGCTCGTAAGGCCAACCCTTATGGCCATCCCTAGTTGCCCTTGAGAAGGTGACGATGAGCTGCTTCCTTGAACCCCTGCAATTCATCTGGTGTAGGTACACCCACAGTGCTGTTAAGAACGGAGTTCCAGGATTTTTATCTAGCGGTATTGAATGAATTATAGTTCCAAGTCAGGATCTTGGATGATTTGGAAAACCTGCATGTGGTGGTATTCCCATGCATCTTCTACCCTAGTCCTTCCAGGTGGTAGAGATAACTGGTTTGAAAGGTGCTGTTGAAGGAGCCTTGGTGAGCTGCCGCTGTGTATCTTGCATACGATATGTACTGCTGCTAGTTTGCACTGGTGGTGGAAAGATGTTGGGAGGTGATTTTGGGGTGCTAATCAAGCCAGCAGCTTTATCATCGATGGTGTCTAGCTTCTGTTGCTGGAGCTGCACAAGCAAGTGGCCAGTATTCTTCTCACTCCTGACTTGTACCTTGCGGCTGGTGTACAGGCTTTGGAGAGTCAGGAGGCAAGTGTTGCAGCCACAGTATTCATAAAGCAGGTCCAGTAGATTCCTGGTCAATCGCAACCCCCAGGATGTTGGTGGTGTTTCAGCGATGGTAGTGCCATTGTGTGCTGGCGAGATGGTTAGATTCTCTCACTGGAGATGGTCATTCTCTGGCATTGTGGTATGAATGTTTCTTGTCACTTATCAGTATCAGCCCAAGTCTGAATGTTGTCCAGGTCTTCTTAACATGGAAAAATACTGCTTCAGCATCTGAGTGTAATGATATGTATATTGACTGGGATGTAAGTTAAGAAGTTAATTATAATGCTTCTTACCACTAGAGGGAACCATAGAACAGTTATAAATTCATCATGTGACTTGGGGATTCTAAGAGTTAGAAGAGTGTCAGGCACAGAGCAGTTGTGTACTTGGGAGTTCTGCAGTCAGAGATAGCGCAGCTTAATATAGAAACCTACTTTCGGAATGTGAACAAATCTCAGTAGTGTAAGTACATTTTTAGTTTTGTTTAGCAAAGCATTGTGTTCTTTATTTGACACTATGCATCCAAGCCATCCAGGTAAAGCAAAATAGAGAACACAACACTGAGTTATGACTAGTACTGAACACTGCAATCTTCAATGAACATCCCCACTTTAACTTTATGATGGACAGAAGGTAATCGATGAAGCAGCTGAATGAAGATGGTTGCGCCTAGGACAGTGCCCTGAAGAACTTCTGCAGTGATATCCTTGGTGAGATGATCGGCGCCCAACAACCACAACCATCTTCCTTTGTGCTCAACATGACTCCAACCAGTGGCGAGTTGCCCCCCATTCCCCATTGGCTTCAATCTTGACGAGGCTCTCTTGATACTACACCGAATGTTGTCCTGATGTAAAGAGCAGTCAGTCTTGCCTCTCCTCTTGAATTTTACTCTCTCTGTCTTTCTTTGAACAAAAGTCCAGAACTGAGGGGCATGAGTAGGGCATGAAGTCCTACTGAAGAGGGGTTCTTGGATACAGCAGGACTGACTAAGGCACCTTTGAACAGAAGTCTAGTGAAGTTTTGATGGGGGCAAGGACTCACTGCTGGTGGGACTGAATGATCCTACTGATGTGGACGGCCGGAAGATCCTGCCCATTACAGCTGTTGCTCATCATAGAGGTTCTCAAAGTGAGCAATTATCATAATGATAATGGCAGGGATTTTATGGCCTGCTATGGATTCCACCACAGCCAATGCAGCGAGCCATTCGAATGTCCATTGACTTTGGCAGTGCCAGACGATCACGCCTGCAGCATGAAGGACCAGAAAACCTGCCCATTGGCAGATGTGTCTGATGTAAACCGTTGACAAATAAAATTCGACAGATTGCACAACTCCATTGTGGCATTTAGAAGTGTTGTAGTATTTACAGCTACAAGGCTGGTCAAACATTAGTCTTCTCGCTAACTCTGGGATGAGGCCATTTAAATTAAGGCAGTATCATTACTGGTGCTCCCTTGTATGTAATCTCTCTATGGAAGGTGAGGGTTGTTGGAGTTACAGAAAGAGAATGCTGGAAAATCTCAGCAAGTCTGTCAGCATCTCAAGGGAGAGAAAAGAGCTAAAGTTTTGAGTTCGATGACTCTTTGTCAAAGCTAACAGATAGAGAAAGTGGAAAATATTTATACCGTGAAGTGAGAATGAAAGATGAGTCATAGCCACAGAAACCCAGGGAAACCGGCTGCTAATGGCCACAGATACCAAGGGGAAAGAGTGCTAATGGCAGTCCCCAGAGAGGACAAAAGGTCAAACAGTAGGGAAACTAACATCAGAGGATGAACTGTAGATGGGGGAGGGGAAGGGGGCAGCAAAGAGGAGAAAGGTGAAGGAAAGGTGGATAAGATTGGGCGGGAAATTAAATATACTAAAAAAGAAAGAAATGGTAAAAGACAGTTAAAATGAAATGAAAACAAATGGGTTGGGTCGAGGTGAGGGAGAGCTGATCATCTGAAGGTGTTGAATTCTATGTTCAGGCCGGAAGGCTGTAGCGTGCCTAACCGGAAGATGAGATGTTGTTCCTCCAGTTTACGTTGCGCTTCACTGGAACATTGCTGCAGGCCAAGAACAGACATCTGGGCATGGGAGCAGGGTCTTTTGTTAAAATGGCAAGCAACAGGAAGATCAGGGTCCTGAATGCGCACAGACCGTGCTGCACTGAAGGGCAGCACGGTAGCATTGTGGATAGCACAATCGCTTCACAGCTCCAAGGTCCCAGGTTCGATTCCGGCTTGGGTCACTGTCTGTGCGGAGTCTGCACATCCTGCCCATGTGTGCGTGGGTTTCCTCCGGGTGCTCTGGTTTCCTCCCACAGTCCAAAGATGTGCAGGTTAGGTGGATTGGCCATGATAAATTGCCCTTAGTGTCCACAATTGCCCTTGGTGTTAGGATGGGGTTACTGGGTTATGGGGATAGGGTGGAGGTGTTGACCTTGGGTAGGGCGCTCTTTCCAAGAGCTGGTGCAGACTCGATGGGCCGAATGGCCTCCTGCACTGTAAATTCTATGATTCTATGAGACTGAAGATGCTCAGCAAAGCAATCAAGCTTTGCTAATGTGGAAGCCGGCTCTATTGGGAAGCTCTGTATCTCCTTTCTGGCAAAGTCTTGAACCTGCATGTATCTAAATATTTCCCCTGCTCCAGCCCATACTTCACTCCCAGCTCCTTCAATCCCACAAAACGACCCCCAAGAAATAAATCTTTGTGTCCTAATTCCTTTATCCTCCCATCTCTGAAAATTTCCATTCCACGTCCCTGGCTCAAATCTATGGTTTCCCCTGAATCGACATTTCCCTTGACCCTGCCCCCAACCCGAAGTGCTGTCGTACTTGCCTCCAAATTCTCAACGAAGCTATTACTACTCCCCGAGTATCTCCCCGGAGCCGTCTGGTGCGGCGCTGTTGCTAGAGTCTTCAATCCCGACCCCCTACCCAAACTCTCCTCCATTCTGACCCATTGGGAGTCAACGCCTCTGACACTTCTTCACATTCGCTGCCCAGTAATAATACATGTTCGGAAGACCCAAACCCCTGCCTGCCTTCCTGTCTGTAGTAGCACCTTTTAAATTCTGGCCACCTTCCCTCCCCATATGGACGAGGTAATCATCCCTTTAATCTCTCTAGAAAATGCCTTTGGCAGGAAAATCAGCAGTCATTGAAAAATAAACTGGAATCACGGCAGCACATTCATTTTAATCGCCTGTACCCGACCCGCCACGCCAATGACCGAGGGAGACCATCCCACCTTGCCAATCAGCTTCACCTTGCCAGATCAGCTTTCACCCTCCCCACCAAACTAGAAATGTTGTACCTATGGAGCCCCTCCCAATCTTGAGCAACCTGCACCCCCAGGTATCTAAAGTGAGTCCCTGCCTTATGGAATGGCAGCTGCCCCCACCCCTGGCCGAGACACCACAAAATATTCACTCTTGTCTAGATTTAATTTGTACCCTGAGAAAGACCCAAACACCTGAAGCAGCTCCAGTATTCCCCCTATTGACACACTTGGTTCCAACACATAAATAACAAGTCATCGGCATATATCATGCTCCAGTATTTAACTAAGTTCCAAATGTTTATCAACATTATCTCAAATCTGGTACTCCTGTTGTGTATAATATATTATTTCTTAAATTTATACCTTAATTGATAAGTATGTTACTGACAGGAGGTTTGTGCATTTCTATCCAAGTGATTGGGCTAAAGGTAATATTTCATGCACTCTCCTGACTGGTAGAGGGGAAGTATCATTTCTCTGCACTGTAGTCCATTTAATTTGTCCAACTCAGCAAAAATCCATTATCAGGATCTTTGTGATACTGTCAACTGTCTAACAGCATTAAGGAGCTTGTGCCCTTTTTTCCTGATTGGTGCTGAGTAACATCTATGCTGAAGTTGTTTTGTGTATTTGAAAATTCTTGTTGCAATTAAAATCATCACCAAAACAAAAAACAACTTAATTTGTTCAATTGAACATGAAAAATATTATTCAAAAGATTTTTGACTATTCTCCATGCTGAAATTAATAAGCAGCATTTTCAATGTCCAATTTGCTGGAAAGTTAAATGGCCAATTCCTGAATTTTAGCTGAGTTAAACATGTATTGCCACAACTTCAAGGAGCTCCTTCCTTCATTTGTAATAATTTGGCATAAACATAAGCTAGCATGTGATTTTAATTTTTATTTAGAATTGACTATCTTCTGACCTAAACAGGTGGTGCCTACTATCTCATATCCAGAAGTCTGGGGCCAGAGTTTGGCGGATCTATTGGTTTAATCTTTTCCTTTGCCAATGCTGTGGCTGTGGCCATGTATGTCGTTGGGTTTTCAGAAACTCTAGTGGATATCTTGAAGGTAATCCATAATTTCAGTTTGTTATAAAGTATATAGCCATGTCATCTTTAATTTATATTGAAATATCTTTGGCAATAATTTGTCATCCCTTTTCAGGACAATAATGCACTCATGGTGGACCCAATCAGTGATATACGAATAGTAGGTTGCATTACAGTAGTACTACTACTTGGTATAACTGTAGCTGGCATGGAGTGGGAAACAAAGGTAAGGTTTTCGCTGCATTTTGAAAATGTTTATCAGTACAGCTTGAAGTAAAAGTTAATGAAGTGTCTTGTTTTTAGATAAAACCCAAATTATATTTTGTCAGTTACTTTGATAGTAAGTGCGGTGCATTGGTGCAAATTAAGCAGCTACTTTTGTCTTTTAACAGGCTCAAGTTGTTCTTCTGATAATTCTTCTGATCGGTATTGTTAATTTTTTTATTGGAAGTGTCATTCCAAGTACCATTGATAAAAGAAGTAAAGGTTTCTTTAACTACCAAGGCAAGTTTTATATTTTCTTATAGAAAAATTTGATGGGAGGGTTTAAGGCTTGCAGTCCAGTTATATTTGAGTGCTATATTTAGCAGTGTCCTATAATTATTTTTAATCTGTGCAGCTAACCTATTCGCAGAGAATTTTGGGCCATCTTTCAGGGACGGAGAAGGTTTCTTTTCTGTCTTTGCCATCTTTTTCCCAGCTGCTACTGGCATTCTTGCTGGTGCCAACATCTCAGGTGATCTAAAGGTATGTTCCTATTGAATATGTTTTACGCTAAGCTTACTTACTTATGATAACGGTTTCTGACTCAACTTTACATTTCAGGATCCACAAGCAGCAATCCCTAAAGGAACTATGTTGGCAATCTTCATAACAACTTTGACTTATATAGGTGTTGCCATCTGTATAGGTAAGGTATATAACTTGTTCTTGAATAATAATTGTTTAGAGACTGAAACAGAGCATTGGAGATTGCAGCTAAATGATTATTGTAAAGATACGGCTGATGGTAAAAGGCAGAGTTGCAAAATCCCAAAGGGAAACTTGAAACAGCTGCCGCTGTCAAAATGATTTTTGGAATTTGTGTATTATGAGGAGGTTTTCTGAAATCAGGAAATCATGTTCCCGACTAATGTGATGATTTTATATTGAAGTAGATGTATATTAAAACTAAAGGCAATAAAAAGTAATACACTTAAAACACAAGAATAGCTTCACAAAGTTAACAGTAAGTTCCAAAAAGATCCTAGCTTAAACAACACTGAGCTAACCTTTATGATCTAAATCGATAGAATTCCAGTAACTTTACCACACCAACTCCCTGTTGTTATTGGGGTGTTCTCCGATGGTGACAGCAAGCTGGTTTTGCAGGCCTGGTCTTTTTTCAAAATCTCCAATGGTGACAGCAAACTGGTTCTGAAGGTTTGGTCTTTTTTCAAAATATAGAATTCCTACAGTGCAGAAGGAGACCATTCGGCCCATTGAGTCTGCATCGACCCTCCAAAAGAGCACCCTACTTGGGCCCACTCCCCCACCCTATCCCCGTAACCCCATCTAATCTGCACACCTTTGGACAGTGGGTGGGAACCAAAACACCTGGAGGAAACCCGTGCAGACTCGGGAAGAATGTGCAAATTGCACACAGCACCCCCAAGATTGGAATTGAGCTCTGGTCCCTGGCACGGAGGCAGCAGTGCTAACTATTGTGGCACCATTACCACGTTTCCTCTTTTAGCTATTACGAGCCACCACATTATTTACTTGGAGATACCGCACTGTCTTTGGGGGGGATCTAAGCAACTACTCCTTCAGATATGTTTCACTGTTTTCTTAAATGTGTTCCATCCCTGTGATCTCTCTATCCTCTATTGTTTCTCAAAAGTTCCCTATTCCCAGAAATGATCAAACTCTTTCTTTATTTTATAGTTCCTGTGGTGATTGTAGATCTGACTAGATGCAATACAACTGAGCAAGCACTAGAGGGAGCACGGGAGAGCTATATATACATAGGGACAGGAAGTGACGACACACTTCACGGAAGGCAGAACTCGTAGCAGGTCACAGACACACAGGCAGGCAGCATTTGAGGTAGCCGTAAGTTAAGCTCCGAAGAGAGAATGAATTCACAGTAAAGCATATTCTCCACCTTTGAGACTACGAGCTTTATTAAGACACGAGGAACATCACATGGTACCAGGAGTGGCTTCAGACGCTTACTACAGGACAACTCGGCTGCAGACACAGAAAGAACAAAATGGCATGGAAATCTCCTACTGGACATTCGACTTGGGAAGACATCGCTGATTCGAGGATGTGGCTTGGATACCCACCTCAGCTGGACACGACCGGCAATGTAAGAAATGTCTGGAAAATGTTTAAACAAATGTTCGATTTATATATCATAGCTAATGATGTAGCAGCAGTCTCAGACGAAATTAAAACAGCAATGCTCATCGCAGGACATGAAGCTAGGAAAGTATATAATGAATTTAAATACTCAAAAGATGAAGACAGCAACAACTTACAAACAATACTAAACAAATTTGAAGAGTACTGTAAGGAATTTGAACAGCATGGCATGCTCAGAGGCCAAACTGCACAGAGACTGAGTGATGCAAAACTCTACAAACAGAAAGGCTTCAGTCAAGAAATCGCGAGTGAAAAGTACAGATCAAAAAGAAGAAATAACTTGAATTTTAAAACAAAGCCAAAACGCTGAAATCCAGTCCAGATCGAAAGGAAAAGGTAACTTACAACTTTCAGAAAGAAAAAAACGCTGAAATCCGCGATAAAATGGCGTCCGACCACATTTTACAGTCTCGGGCAGACAAAGAACTGAAATCTGCGTCTGCGCATGCACAGGAATCAGAAGCCGCGCATGCGCAGTTACAATCACCCGTTTATCGTTCTGTGCATGCGCCAGCCGCGCATGCGCAGTTTAAAAAAGTTTGCGTTGCTGATCATTATGCGCATGCGCAAGCCGCGCATGCGCAGTCTCAAAACGTTGTGGTCGCGGATCGTTATGCACATGCGCATTGGACACAAAACCGCACAGTAAAGGAAGGCCGATTTGCGCATGCGCAATTGATTCCTACGCATGACGTTTGAGCATCCGGACCACGCCTACTTAAAAGGGAAATGCCCGAAAATTGAAAACAAGATACTTAAAGCGGTAAAACCAAACTTTCTTGCCTCAGAGGACAAAAAAAACGCCTGAACTTAAACCAGCAGTTGAAAACAACTCGCACAACACCCTGGAAAAAGCAGTCTGCACCACCCAAAGTGAAGAGAACAAAAAGAAATCCGAAACAGAAAAAGATGATTTGTTTTTCGAAGATTACTACTCCGACATGGCTGAGTTATTTGGATATGGTGATCACAGCATCAGCGACACGGTCGCAAAGCTCAACACGAATCTACTCGTGGTAGATGAATCCAACCAAGATGATTTGGTTTTCGAAGAATACTACTCGGACATGGCTGAGTTATTCGGATATGCTGATCACAGCATCAGCGACACGGTCGCAAAGCTCAACACGAATCTACTCGTGGTAGATGAACCCAACACCATGGTGCCATGGCAGATCGTCGATACATTGGATGACAGCAATACCCAAGAAGAAGACGACTCCACACAGAGCACAGAAAGACTCCACAGAGAAAGCGATGACAGGCTCCACAGTGAGTGATGAAAGACTCCAAAAGGGAAGCAAGCAAACACTCCCTGGCGAACACCATGCATGAACAAGACCATGAAGGTCAACCCGCCGTATCTGAGCAGCCGCAAGCAGACTATGAAAGTCTACCAAGCTCACCGAAACGAGAAGAAGACAATTTATATCTACCCACTGCATGCGAAAACAGTGACAAGGTGATCACACTCGACGTACAGGATCACAGCGAGACTGACAGTTCTCAGCTTGTCTGTACAGAAGCACAGAGTAGGGCCACCCAAGAGTCCAGTGAGAACACGCCAATAGAAACCATGCAGATTTTGACTCCGGATGCGGAGCACCAAGAGTCCAGAGAGACCGCGTCAAATGAAATTGTGAAGTATTTGACTCCAGAAGAGGAGCACCAAGAAAGCAAAGACGACAAATCTAATCCACAACAAATGACTGATGTCACCAGCATCAATGCAACATCAGATCATTCTCACCATTCTCGAGACGAAACGTTGAATGACTCAAATTATCCACACGGGACACTCATTGAGCATAACAGCAAGAACAAAAGCAACATGAAGCGTGACAAGAACAACAAAAATCGCAAGAAGCCCTGCAGAAACCAGAACAACAACAGCACCAACAAAAACTACAAGCACAATGACAAAAACTACAAGAACAACAACAAAACCAACAAGAAGCATAACAGACAGAAACGCCAAGAACGGCAACAAAAACAACAAAGACAGGAACGACAGAAACAACAGCAATGAAACAACGACTTGTACAAAATGGTACAACTCTGTACATGAAGGACAATGCCACAGCACACTGCAAAACAATGACAAGACTACAAACATGCCATGGGATGACAACGAATCTCATAAACTCACATCTGCTCCAGAACAAGCAAGCACACCAGCTTTCAAGGCAGATGACATAATAAATCGATACCACAATCACAGAAAAAAGTCCATGTCAGTCAACATCAGTGGTTCGACCATGCAAACACCTCGGGATGACGCAATGGTTACTTAAAATAACAGGAACACCGACAACATTCACCACGTCAACAACAACAAAAGAGAGAACTCAGTGAACAAATTCATCAAGTTTGGACTCATAAATGTTTTATTAAGAGTGGACTCATAAATATAAATTGGCTTTGTAAAATATGCAATAGAACCATCACTTGTATAGATACACATCATAAGTAACTGTTTTGTACAATTTTCTTTAACGATGTACAGAAAATATGTAAAGAAAAAAGGGGGGATGTGGTGATTGTAGATCTGACTAGATGCAATACAACTGAGCAAGCACTAGAGAGAGCACGGGAGAGCTATATATATACACAGGGACAGGAAGTGACGACACACTTCACGGAAGGCAGAACTCTTATCAGGTCACAGACACACATGCAGGCAGCATTTGAGGTAGCCGTAAGTTAAGCTCTGAAGAGAGAACAAATTCACAATAAAGCATCTTCTCCACCTTTGAGACTACGAGCTTTATTAAGACACGAGGAACAACACAGTTCCCATATTTTAAAAGATAAAATTACTCTACCTTTGCCTTAATAACGTACAATTTTACGCTTTGTATATTTTCCCCTTTGAACGAAAACAACCTACTTCAAAACTACTACTTTCATTGCCTTGTGTAAATTCTTATTGAAGTTCCTCATGATTCGTTAACATATCAAAACCACTTCTTACTGATGATTAGGCCCTTGCAGGCTCTCTGTCGCGTAAATCTAATTGCATCAATCACACCCACGCCAGCCTGTTTTTTAGTATATAAGAAAAATGATGGGTGATATTACCAAAAGAAAAATATTACAATTCCTCTGATTCCTGACAATAAACATACAGAATACTGAAATTTGTTAGCTCATGTGGAATGAGTGGTAATCATAGTTGATAGACTTAAATGTGGAACATTTGTTTTTGCATTCCGTATACAAATTCCGGAGGGTAGGCATTTATTTTCACGGATTAAACAGCATTTTAAGATAAACATATTGAGATAGATGCGTTAACCCTAAAGTGCTGAAAGGTCTAGTAAAGCTATTGGCCCTCAGTTTGTGGGGAGAGAATGGATACATCTTTGCAGGGAGTAGAACATTGGAACGCAAAGGGCCTGCCGAATTTCAAGACACAATCTTTTATCATTTAAAAAAAAATAAAAATCTTTTGCCTCCCTGGGTCTCAATCAATGGACTGGTGAAAGGTCATCTGCCTGAAATGTTAACACTTTTTCCCTGTCCGCAGCTACTGTCCGGCTTGCTGAGTGTTTCCAGCAGCTTTTAATTTCAGATTTGTGGTATTGACTATTGAGATTATTTTTTGATATTTACCTGGTATACTGAAGAAAGGGTGCTGCCGTATATTATAAAGCACATAGTAAATTACAGTACAAAGAATTTAGCACTACTGCTTAAAGGATGAACTGTTTTATTACACCTGTCATTCCTAAATTATACTGTACTGCCACCCTACATTGATCCGTGCAGACAAGTATGTGTTAGTACTGTACTTGAGATGCTTCCTATAGTGTTTTAATTTTAGGTTTTACTTGCTGCATTGTAATTTCCTTGTTTCCGATTAATGGGATTCTTTAGCAAATTATATTTATCTATTTAATTATTACATAATCGACAGTCTACAAGTTTTGGCATTTTGTGTAAATTTGACCATAACAGAAAATTTAAAATGACGATCTTATACTTTTGGATATTGCAGCCAGGTTGTTGTGCGCGGCCATTTGTTATAGAATTCTATTAACAAAGACTAATAGATGTCTGGGAATAATGCAATCAGAAGATTAAGACAAGGTTGGACCAGAACAATGAGACATGGGCATGAATAATTTATATCTTGTCAACTGAACCACTAATGTACATACCAACATACAAATTAGGATCAGGAGTAGTCCATTCAGCCTCTCGAGCCTGCTCTGCCATTTGATAAAATCATGGTTGACCTGATTGTGAAAAGTGGTTACTTTCTTGTCTACACTCACCACCTTCGACTCCTTTGTCGGTCAAGAATTTGCTGAATTCAGCCTTAAAAATATTCAACGATCCTATTTCCACTGCTCTCCAGGGAAGGATTGTTATTATGTGCCATGAAGGCCATGGTGAAATTTTTTTTTTGGTTTTGCAGAAAAGGTGTCCAGGATCCAGAAGATGCAAACAGACCACCTATCCTTCATGATCCTGATGCTGCACCCTAACATTCTATTTCCTTTATTCATCTTATCGATTCAATAGCAAAAACATTAATGTTAGTTTGTACATGTATCACCTTTGCATGAACATTTTCATTTCTACAAATGTTGCATCCATGGCTATAACTCCGTCTTCATTCAATTATATAAATTTTCCCCTAAAGATTGTGGTTTCAAGCATCTCAGCTGGAGTTTCAACTGCAGATGATGGAATCATAGTGTTACAGCGCATAAAGAGGCCATTCAATCCATTGTGTCTGCGCCAACCAAAATGAGAAAACAAAGGGTGGGATTTTCTTAGACCTGTCATTCCTAAATTATAATGTACTGCCACCCTACATTGATCCGTGCAGACAAGTATGTGTTAGTACTGCACTTGAGATGCTTCCTACAGTGTTTTAATTTGAGGTTTTACTTGCTGCATTGTAATTTCCTTGTTTCCGATTAATGGGATTCTCTCCCATGTGGGACCGTATCCGGCTGTGCCCACCCGGTGACTGGAAATTCCCGCTCGAGGTCAATGGACCTTTACATGGTCCGCGTCCCGCCCGTGGCAAACTTGTGGTGGGCGGGGCAGAAGCATCCAGCCCAAAGAAACCAGCCACTCATTAAACTTGGGGCAGCTCTGCACAGGCAGATGCCATTTTCTGGATGAGATGCACAACCTGTGGTCACATTAGAAGAGCAAAGTGATTTTTATGCTGCTGTGGCCATCACTTCACCTCTGGGAAAACCTCTGTTGGCTAAACTCTATTTAGTTGAGAATTAAGCTGCATATCTATAGTAAAGTCTTTTTGCTTGCTTTCTTTGCAGGTGCTACCGTTGTACGTGATGCTACTGGAAGTATCAATGATACTATCAGTTCTTCGCTACGCTGTAATGGTTCAGCAGCCTGTATTCTGGGATATGATTTCTCTGTCTGTAATACACAGTCCTGCGATTTTGGTTTAATGAATAACTTCCAGGTAATAATTATGTGGTCAATTGAACTGAGATGATGGCAATTTTCAACTTTATTACTGGAGTATAGAATTGGCATTAAAAGTCTGGTGTCTATTACAGAAAACGGCCCAAATTTCCTTTCTAGTGGAATCAATTTTAGGCAGACAGTCTAAATTTCAGATCGACGCAGTTTACTTCGGAATTTTTTTCAGATTTAAGAAAATGAATTTTGATTTGATCAGTAATAGCCACTTTTGGAAGGAATGATTTTAATCTGTGAGTCAGGTCTCTTGGGATTAGAAGAGTCGTGGGAATCCCCAATTAATGTTTATTAATTTAAGCATTAAACCTGGCCGTTCTACACATTGATTATTTTATTCAGATTTGGGGTTCGGTTTATTTGATCATTTCAACATGTATTGATTGATATGCACATTAAAGATGCCAGAGTACTACTTGAGCAGTGAGTTTTCTCGGCATTATGGCTAGCATTCCTCGTCGTGCTGAAGGCACTGGAAAGTCAGAGGTCTACAGCACAGAAAAGGCCATTTGGCTCAATTTGTCTGTGCCGGTCAGAAACAACCACCAAATATTCTAATCCCATTTTCTAGCACTTGGGCCCATTGCCTTGGAATCGCAAGTGCACACCTAAATATTTCTTCAATGTTATGAGGGTCTCTGCCTCCACCACCCTTTCAGGAGTTCTAGATTCCTACCACCCTCTGGGTGAAAGGGTCCCCCCCCCCCCCCCACTCCCCCATCCCCTCTAAACCTTTCCCTTACCGTAAATCTATGACCCCTGGTCAGTGATCCCTCCACCAAGGAGAAAAGTTTATTTCTGTCTACTCTATCTATGCCCCTTATAATCTTACATCTCGGTCATAAGCTGGATTGAATGCCATTTGCCACTGACCAGTCTGTATATATCCGCCTGTAATCTAAGGCTATCCTCCTTGCTATTTACCAGCCCACCAATTTTTGTACCATCCGCAAACTTACTGATCAACTATCATATATTCATATCTAAATCATTTACAGAAACCACAACAGCAAGGGCCCCAACACTGATTGATCCCTGTGGGACTCCACTGGACACAGGTTTCCAGTCAGAAAAATACCGCACCCTCTGCTTCCTGCCACTCAGCTAATTCTAGATCCAATGTGTAAAATTGCCTTGGATCCCATGTGCTCTTGGCCTCACTATCAGTCTCCCATGTGGGACCTTATCAAAAGCCTTGCTGAAGTTCGAATAGACTACGTCGAATACATTGCAAAGAAATTTGCACACTTGAATACATCTTTGAAAAGTTCAATCAAGTTGGTCAGACATGACCTCCGCTTAACAAAACCAAATTGACTGTTCTTGATTGATCCATGCCTCTCCAAATGCAGATTAATTCTGTCTCTCCAAATTGCTTCCAATAGTTTCCCCACCACTGAGGTTAGACTGAATGGCCTGCAGTTTCATGGTTTATCCCTTCTCCCTTCTTAAATAATGATACCACATTGGTTATCCTCCAGTCCTCTGGCACCTCTCCTATGACCAGAGAGAAATTGCCAATGCCCCTGCTATTTTCTCCTTTGCCTCACTCAACAACCTGGGATACATTTTATCTGGCCCTGGCAATTTGTCTACTTCTAAGCCTGCCAGACGACTCAGAGTTTCCTCTCTGTCTGTTAATTTGTTTCATTATATCACAATCCTAAACAAATTGGGCAGCACGGTAGCTCAGTGGTCAGCACTGTTGCTGCACCGCTCCAGGGTCCCAGGTTAGAGTCCCGGCTTGGGTCACTATCTGCGGAGTCTGCTTGTTCTCCGTGTCTGCGTGGGTTTCCTCTGGATGCTCCAGTTTCCTCCCACAGTCCAAAGATCTGCATGTTAGGTGGATTGACCATGATACGTTGTCCTTAGTTTCCAAAAAGGTTAGATAGGGTGACGGGGTTACAGGCAGCGGGTGGAAGCGTGGGCTTAAGTAGGGTGCTCTTTCTGAGGGCTGCTGCAGACTTGATGGACCAAATGGCCTCTTGCACTATAAATTATGTAAATTAAGTGACAGCCACCCCTGACTCATTCCCCAGGGCAATAGCTTGGCCAATCCGAGTCAACCTGCTTGGTTTGAATTTAAGCACAACTTGGCAGTTAACTGTCATTTATTAATTAACTTGCGCATTCTCCATGGTAACACCTCCTCCAATCCGGCCATTTGCCAACTCACTTGTGTCATGTAAATAGTTGTTCCCTTCACAATTTGGCATTCTTGTGAATATCCTGATGAGTTCCAGACACAAAGTTTCAACGATGGGTCTTTTCTTGGAAATTCCCTTCCGTACTACCAAATGACTACTTTTTATTTTCTTGGTTACAGAATTGATTAAAAAGTTGGCAGTTGGCATACTGCAAGAATTGTAACCACTTTTGTCACGTTTAACACTAATCAAATGAACCGTAAAGGAACCAAATGCCAATTTAACAGATACATGAAATAAAGAAAATATTTTTATAAAGAAATAAAACAAATATTTCTGTGAAAGGATCTACTTGGGAACCTATATGATACCAGGCTATCGAGTAGAAGAGCAATGAGACATTATTTCCTTATTTTGTAGGTCATGAGTATGGTGTCTGGTTTTGGTCCCCTCATCACCGCAGGAATCTTTTCAGCCACTCTTTCTTCTGCCCTGGCCTCATTGGTCAGTGCACCCAAAATTTTCCAGGTAAGAAAGAATATACGTTAATTTTCAGTGATAAAATAAAACAAACTTGTTTTTCTTGTTGCGTATTAACATATCTTTCTGAACATGGAAGTCGTTTGTGCTTGTAAAGTGTGACCTGAGAATGCAGCTTTTTATTTATTGCAACAGCCTAATTATGAAAAATCAGACATTAGACAAATGAGATTTCTATTCATAATAGGCACATGGTAAATCACTGCCTAAGGTAAATGGAATTACAATTTGTGTACTTTATATGATCCAAAATATAACATGGGCTATGCCTGTTGTTTCACATTTGTGGAATACGAGAAAGCCGATGCCAATTTAAAAATTAAATTGTTGTGTGCACACTTGTCATCATTGAGTTTCACTTACACTGTAACTCCATGTTTGCTGTGCTGAATCTTGTTTCCCCCCCCCCCCCCCCCCCCCCCCCCCCCGCCGCTAATGAGACCAACTAGGCTTACCTGTGACACATGTTACCGTGAGTTTTATCCTGAAGGAAAGGTTTAGTTACAACCTAGATACATTCCATAAGAGGGAAGGGAGGGCAGCCAAATACCCAGCTGACTTGGTACGTTTGGCGAATAGGGTGTTACAGAAAAAGGGGTCACGCGTAATATATATTACAAAGAAATGTACAAGAACAGATTGATGGCTAACGTAAAGAGTATCCTAGAATATTCTGTAGAGGTATTAGCAGTTGTTAAAGGACTGATTGGGCCCCCTCTGCTGCCGCCGCGTGGGAACCAGGACAGGATGCTCTCGGGGGTGTGGGTTGGGAGGGGAGGATCTCGGCGGCGTACCAAATGATGCAGGAGATGGATGAGGCCTCGGTTGAGGAGTTGAAGGGTAAATAGGAGGAGGAGCTCGGTGAGGAGATTGAGGATGGGACGTGGGCGGACGCCCTGGGGAGGGTGAACCCCTCCTCTTCTTGTGCGAGGCTTGGCCTCGTACAGTTTAAGGTGCTGCACAGGGCTCACATGACCGGGACAAGGATGTGCCGGTTCTTTGGGAGTGAGGACAGGTGTATTAGGTGCCCTGGGAGCCCAGCAAATCATGCCCATTTGGAAGGGCGTGGCAGGGACGTTGTCGAGAGTGGTAGGATCCAGGGTCAATCCGGGCTGGGGGCTCACAGTATTTGGGGCTGCGGAGGAGCCGGGAGTGCAGGAGGCGAAAGAGGCCGGTGTTCTGGCCTTTGCGTCCCTGGTAGCCCGGCGGAGAATTCTTCTTCAGTGGAAGGATGCGAGGCCCCCAAGCGTGGAGGCCTGGGTCAATGACATGGCAGGGTTTCTCAAGCTAGAGAATGTGAAATTTGCCCCAAGGGGATCAGTGCAGGGGTTTTTCAGGAGGTGGCAGCCATTCCTGGACTTCCTGGCAAAACGATAGAAACAGGCCAGCAGCAGCAGCAACCTGGGGGGTGGGGAGGATGTTTTGTTTTGTACTAAAGGGACGGGCATAGTTCTGTGCCAATGTCGGACATTAAGTCACTTCCTCTTCTGTGTATACTCCGGAGGGGTGGGGGGGGGGGGTGTTCTGTCCTGTGTATTGAAGGGACGGGCAGATGTCTTGTGTGTGTGCGTGCGTGCGTTAAATAAAAAAAGACATTTTAAAAATTCTGTCTTTTTGTTGGTGATATTATGCAAAAATTTGAATTAAAATTATTTTTTTTAAAAGGACTGATTGGGCCAATTATGGATCAAAATTGAAGTTTTTTTTGGGCACATGTGGAAAGCATGGCTGAGATACTTGTTAGGGACTGGGTGGAACCCTTGTACCCTTGCCTTTGACTTCTATAATTAGTGTGGTTTTTGGAGAGAAAATGTGGGATTATGAGCCGCCAGAGTATGTGGTCAATTTATCTTGCAGCAAGCTTTGTGGGTATATATTACGGATTATAGTGGTGTATGTTATGTTGGGGCAGTGTCCCTTTAAGAGGTGAGTTATGTGAGCACTGGTGACATCATCAGTCCAGGTGTATAAGCTTTGGGCCCAGCCTTGTATTTAAGCTTGCGTGAGTGTCCAGTGTCCGCCCCTCCAATCTGAGGGCTAGTTAGGGGGTCTCTGTGGGAGTCCGGGGGGGGGGGGGGGGGGGTCGCTCAGATGGACTTTGGGGGCAGCTCCCTTAAGGGGTTTACCCCCTTGGCCCACCAAGTGAGGTTCATGTTTGCTGATATTGTAATCCCCTCCCACATGATTCCCGGCCCAGAGAACCGGAGAATCGTGAGGGAGTGGTGTCTGAGCATAGCGGCCGGTTTAGCGCCTGGCGTAAGCTCTTTCTGCAGGACACCCAATTCTCTGCCCATTCGTGGTCCTGGCATCGTGCCTCCCCAATCTCTTTCACTTCCTGTTTGTCATGTTTTTCTTTAATTTCTGTGGCTGGTCTGAACTTTACATATTTACTTGATGTCCTTTATATTTACCACAGTATCCCGATGTGTTCACATCCCGTTGCTTTCTTATCTTGTAAACAAGAGCCTTTTTTTTGCCTTACCTCAGTCTAGTGTTCACATTTGCTTCATTTTTAAGTGATTACATTTCTGTTGCTATTTTATATCACTGTTTGAATCTTTTGAAGAATATTTTATTAAGATCCCAGACCAAGTGTTAGATTTGTTTGTGGGAGAGCACTTTGGAGATAGTGACCACAATTCGGTGTCGTTCACTATTTTAAAAAAAAAACAAAATTTTTATTCAAGTTTTTCAACAACAAATTTTCTCCCCACAGTCAAAGTAAACAAGGTGTAAATCTACACAGAAACAGAAAAAGAAATCCCCCCCCCCAATACAAAGTAATAAATTAATAACGAATAACAATACAAGAAGAAAATAACGAACACACCGTCGCAAAAACAAACCCCTTTAACAAGCCCCGTACCATTCTCTTCTCTCTCTCTCTCTCTCTCTCTCTCTCTCTCTCTCTCTCTCTCTCTCTCTCTCTCTCTCTCTCTCTCTCTCTCTCTCTCTCTCTCTCTCTCTCTCTCTCTCTGAACCATCGCCTGGGCAATGCTGCCGATGCTCTCAGCGATGGCCTGCTGAGACTGAACCATTGCCTGGGCAATGCTGCCGATGCTCTCGCGATAGTCGGCTGAGACTCGGCCAGACTCCGTCGAGCGGATGAGATGTCCAGTTGGCTCTGAGACATGGCTGCCTGTGAGAGGGCAGCCCTGTCCTAGGCCACGGATGACACATGCACATGAAGCCCCACGCCTTGCACTATCTGACCCATGGCCAAAACCGTTGCACCCATTGCCTCCACCGCGGACGCCACCCGTGCGGTGTCGACCTGAGTGGCAGCCATGACCGTCACCGCTCCCTGCTCCTGGACACAGATGGACTCCTGCTGCGTCTGCTGTTGCTGGAGGCTGGCCTTCGCTCCCGTTGTCTAGTCCCTGGATTTGTAACTGCATCAGGTCTATGCGTGGGACTGGAAAGTCCAGGAACCCGGGAACCGTCTGGGCGGCAGTTGGTTGCTGGGGCTGGGCAGCTCTCCGTCCGTCCGTCCGTCCCCTCGGCTGCTCCTACCTCCACCTGCTGTACTGGTATGGCTGGTATAATGTGGTGCGCATCATTGTGTGTCTCAGAAGCCTCATCACTAAAGTGGCCAAACGAGGTGCGAGTCTCTGCGATGGTGGGGGGTATGGGTGAGTGCAGTGACGCCAAGTCAGGGTAGTCATCGGTCTCAGACATGTGGTTCCTGCGTTGACCCCTGGGCCGGTGCCTATCTGAGGGGCACTGTTCGTCATCTGTGTGTCACTGGCTTGGCTTGACGCCCTCTGCGTCACAGTCCTGGCTGTCGTGCGCGTCAGTGTCCACCGTCCAATTTCGTGGCTGTCGCTGTCCTGGGTGTCCGTCCTCTGTTCATCACTGTCCTGGGTCTCGGTCCTCAGACGCACAGTGACGGAGGAAGGCCTTTGTTGCCATCTGCCCTCCCCGCTGTGGTGTCCGTCCTTGGGGGGCAGGTAACCAACAACCCGCTATCGAGTGCCCCAGCAACCCATAATTCACCCATACCCACCATCACAGTTTCCGAAGTCAGATCGGCCTTCCTGAAAGTGAACCCACGGAAGGCGATGGGCCCGGACGGGATCCCTGGTCGTGCACTCAGAACCTGCGCGGACCAGCTGGTAGAGGTTTTCACAGACATCTTTAACCTATCCCTACTCCACTCCGAGGTCCCTACCTGCTTCAAGAAGACCACCATCATACCGGTACCAAAGAAGAACCAGGCAACGTGCCTCAATGACTTCCGCCCGGTGGCCCTGACGTCAGTTGTAATGAAGTGCTTCGAGAGGCTGATCATGAAGCGCATCACCTCCATTCTCCCGGAACGCCTTGACCCACTTCAATTCGCATACCGTCGCAACCGGTCCACATCAGACGCCATTTCCCTGGCCCTACACTCATCCCTAGAGCGTCTCGAAAACAAGGACTCCTACATCAGACTCTTATTTATTGACTACAGCTCCGCCTTCAACACCATAATCCCAGCCAAGCTCATATCAAAGCTCCAAAACCTAGGACTTGGCTCTCCACTCTGCAACTGGATCCTTGACTTTCTGACCAACAGACCACAGTCAGTAAGAATGAACACCAACACCTCCTCCACAATAGTCCTCAACACCAGTGCCCCGCAAGGCTGCGTACTTAGCCCCCTACTCTACTCCCTGTACACACACGACTGCATGGCAAAACTTGGTTCCAACTCCATCTACAAGTTTGCTGACGATACGACCATAGTGGGCCGGATCTCGAACAACGACGAGTCTGAATACAGGAGGGAGATAGTGGAGTGGTGCAACGACAACAATCTCTCCCTTAATGCCAGCAAAACTAAAGAGCTAGTCATCGACTTCAGGAAGCATAGTACTGTACACACCCCTGTCAGCATCAACGGAGCCGAGGTAGAGATGGTGAGCAGTTTCAAATTCCTAGGGGTGCACATCACCAAAAATCTATCCTGGTCCACTCATGTCGACGCTATCACCAAGAAAGCACAACAGCGCCTTTACTTCCTCAGGAAACTAAGGAAATTTGGCATGTCCACATTAACCCTTACCAACTTTTACAGATGCACTATAGAGAGCATCCTCTCGGGCTGCATCACAGCCTGGTATGGCAACTGCTCGGCCCAGGACCGCGAGGAACTTCAGAGAGTCGTGAATACCGCCCAGTCCATCACACGAACCTGCCTCCCATCCATTGATTCCATCTACACCTCCCGCTGCCGGGGGAAAGCAGGCAGCATAATCAAGGATCCCTCCCACCCGGCTTACTCACTTTTCCAACTTCTTCCATCGGGCAGGAGATTCAGAAGTCTGAGAACACGGACAAACAGACTCAAAAACAGCTTCTTCCCCACTGTCACCAGACTCCTAAATGACCCTTTTATGGACTGTCCTCATTAACACTACACCCTGTCTGCTTCATCCGATGCCAATGCTTCTGTAGTTACATTGTATATCTTGTGTTGCCCTATTATGTATTCTCATGTATTTTCTTGAATTCTGTTCAATTCCCTTTTCTTCCCATGTACTGAATGATCTGTTGAGCTGCTCGCAGAAAAATACTTTTCACTGTACCTCGGTACACGTGACAATAAACAAATCCAATCTGGAGCTGGCACCTCTGGGGTCCGAGGAGCGCCAGACGGTCCGCGACGATCTGCGACACATGCGGACTGGGGTGAAAGTGAGTGCTGGGGGTGGGGGAAGGAGGAGTGTAGGCAGGCAGGAGCGCCACCGATCTGGCAAGGGGCAACCTCCTGGTCCCCGCCTCCGCCAGCGAGTTCCCGTGCCCTCTGCTTGTGGCGGCGGCAGCAAAGCATCAGAGTTAGTCGGTACACAGCATCCCGCACAGGTACTACCTATATGATGGCATGGAAGCACTGGGCACCTGGCTGCGGTGGCTCTCGGGGGTGTGCAGCCCATGAAGGTCAAGTTGGGGGTTTGGCACCACTCCTTGGCGGGATGGGGGGTGTTTGGTCACGTGTGGCTGGTAGGGGCTGAGTGGTCTCGGTGCACTCACCCTGGCTGCCCTCGTCAGGTCGTGCATCTTCTTGTGGCGCTGCTCGGCCGTCCGTGGGATTTGCCCCACCGCGCTGACCGCAACGCCCACCTCGCGCCAATTCCTCCACACTGTGCTGGCAGGGTGCCGGTGGCCACGTCGACTGCACAGGATCGCCCTCCAATCATCCACTGCATCCAGCAGCGTCTCGGTCATGGTTATGGAACCTCGGGGCGGCACGGCGGGGGGGGGTCCATCTCGCCGGTCTCATGACTTTGCGGCGCCCGCACACATTTTAAGTGACTCGGCGCCGCTTCATCGGGTTGTCGCGCGAATGAAACAGCTATGGCGCCCAGCTGCCCGAGCTTCGCGACGCACCGGTGCTGGCCCCTTTTGCGGGACAGAATATGACGTCAATCAGGCCCCTGATGCAGTCATAAAACGCGAAGGCGGGGACTCTGCATGCTGGATGGGAGAATCCTGCCCTAGATGTTCAGTGTGCATCCTTACCACGGCCACAACTCTGAACATAACAAGTGCTGAAACTTAAGTTGAAACTTGCATGCCCATGTAATAGGCTGGGGCTGGTTTAGCTCACTCAGGGGCTGAGTGAGCCCCTCTATTCAGGGACTGAATAGACCAGGGGCTGGTTTAGCTCACTCAGCTAAATCGCTGGCTTTTAAAGCAGACCAAGCAGGCCAGCAGCACGGTTCGATTCCCGTACCAGCCTCCCCGGACAGGCGCCGGAATGTGGCGACTAGCGGCTTTTCACAGTAACTTCATTGAAGCCTACTCGTGACAATAAGCAATTTTCATTTTCATTTCATTTTCATTTCATTCATTCATTTCAATAGAAGAGCAAAGTATGATGAAATCAAAAAAGATGGGGATCTGAATTATAAACCGAAAATACTTGGCTGTGGAGAGAGAAACAAAATCAATGCTTCAGGCTTGCAATCTGCACTCATTCTAATGATGGTTCACTGGCCTCTGTTTCTCTCTGTACAGATACTGCCAAATGTGATGAGCATTTCAAACAGCCGAATTGCTCAAACAGCAAGATAACCCCTTTGCCAGCCCTCCAAAAAACAATTATCAGAATGAAAGGAACACTGAGAGAAAGGGCATTAACCTGATTGGGTAGCACGGTAGCACAGTGGTTAGAACTGTGGCTTCACAGCACCAGGGTCCCAGGTTCCATTCCCCGCTGGGTCACTGTCTGTGTGGAGTCTGTACGTTCTCCCCGTGTCTGCGTGGGTTTCCTCCGGGTGCTCTGGTTTCCTCCTACAGTCCAAAGACGTACAGGTTAGGTGGATTGGCCATAATAAATTGCCCTTAGTGACCAAAAAAGGTTAGGAGGGGTTATGGGGATAGTGTGGAAGTGAGGGCTTAAATGTGTCGGTGCAGACTCGATGGGCTGAATGGCCTCCTTCTGCATTGTATGTTCTATATATATCTTTCCCCAGATACTGTTGACCTGTTGTACATTTCCAGCATTTTCTCTTTTGATATTATTTATGAGTGACTGAATTTATTGTTCCTACAGGCTCTCTGCAATGATAATATTTACAAGGGGTTGTATTTCTTTGGCAAGGGATATGGGAAGAATAGTGAACCAATTAGAAGCTACATTTTAACCTTCTTTATTGCCGTTGCATTCATTCTCATTGGTAAGTTTTTAGAAAAATTACTTTACGTTTTTTATGTTTGGGAAAACTGGGTGAAATTTCTATCTCTGTTCAGAAAAATATTTTGACCATTAAGCTGACCATTGACCCTGGGAAGCTCCCGTCTCCCTGAGCCAAATATCTTTGTCTTTGGCATCCATTCTGTGATTTAAAAAAATTCAGACATTCAGATTACTGTTACGTTGAGTACAATTTTTAATAAAATTTTATAAAAGATTTGACACCGCATATGCTCACTGAATTTTTTTTTCTAACTCCTCAAAGTGGGGAACACCAATATCTGAATTCAAGACCACCTTCCAGGAATGTTAAAATAAGGCACTTAACAAATGTCATTCTGTTTTGGCTCTAAACAGGTTGACAATGAATTCAAACACCAGTAGTGTGGCAAGTCAGTGCTGATAAGCTGTCTGAGCAATCTCTGGCCAGTGATAATTTACAAAGCAAGTGTCCAGTGCAGGTAGAAAATATGCTCACCAGTCTTGATTCAGTTACAATGATGGTTAGGCAGCTGTGAACATGGAAGAGAGCACTCTGTACTAGTAGCTGTGACTGTCCTGACAAATTGTTTGAATGGGCATGTGGAGATAGCTCGCGATCAAGCTACTTCCTTAGATCGGTCACTTAAATGACTGGGCACTGTTACATTATAACGGTTCTGCTGAATGGGTGGGATTTTCTAGCCCTTCCCATCAGCGGGACCTTCCCCGGCAGGGGGACGGGCAAGCCATACTTCAGCGACACCAGAAGATCCTGCCAGTGGCCAATTGCGACTTGGCAAAGGGCCCACCAAAAACCCAGGTGAGCTCACATTCTGAGGGCAACTTGTACTCTCGGCCTTTGGGCTCGAGTAGCATGAGCTCTGTTCTTGCAACAATTCTTGTTTACATGACATCTAGGGATAACTTTTGAAAGTTGAGTAGCTCAATCACAAAGCAGTTGAGAGCATGGTTTCTAAAGTCAGTGGAAAATGAAATTAAAGGGATTAAGGGTTATGGTGTTCGGGCTGGAAAAGATCAGCCATGATCTTATTGAATGGTGGAGCAGGCTCGAGGGGCCAGATGGCCTAGTCCTGCTCCTAGTTCTTATGTTCTTAAAATCTTCGGGCACCAGCGATCCATGCAGGCTACTTTTAGAAACAATTTGATCACGTTGGACTTCTCAATATAAATGAGTTATATGCAATTCTAGTGATTTGCATTGATGTGTGTGGTCTTGAGCTGTCTACATTTATATGTGAAAGCAACTTTCTGTAACCTTGTAGATCTAACTACCAAACATTATGCATAGCATTTCTCGCTCTCTCTCTCCTCCCACTCCTCCCCAGTCATTGAACCAGAACAACCTGGGGCAGCACGGTAGCATAAGGGGCAGCACGGTAGCATAGTGGTTAGCATCAATGCTTCACAGCTCCAGGGTCCCAGGTTCGGTTCCCGGCTGGGTCACTGTCTGTGCGGAGTCTGCACGTCCTCCCCGTGTGTGCGTGGGTTTCCTCCGGGTGTTCCGGTTTCCTCCCACAGTCCAAAGATGTGCGGGTTAGGTGGATTGGCCATGCTAAATTGCCCGTAGTGTCCTAAAAAGTAAGGTTAAGGGGGAGTTGTTGGGTTACGGGTATAGGGTGGATATGTGAGTTTGAGTGGGGTGATCATTGCTCGGCACAACATCAAGGGCCGAAGGGCCTGTTCTGTGCTGTACTGTTCTAAATCTAAATCTAAACCTTTTCAGGAAAAAAAAAGCGTTAATGTAATTTTGATTAATGCCAATAAGAATGCTAAAAGCCAACAGACAATCATTGCACATGACATGGTGGTTGCAATGCATCTTGTGTTCAAGGAAAGATCTGTGGAAAGAATCTAGCCATCATTAAATAGTCAAAATGTTGGATCGATTAATATTGAGTTTTGATGACCTTTTGGGGCCATTTATGCACAGCTATACCTCGAGATAAAATAATTTTCATAGAATTGAAAGATGTATTGTGCCTGTGAAGGAGCAGATTTGGTTGTTTTTTCTCATTCTATATACAGATATGCCTCAGTGCAGAACATTTTAGGCTGCACACTTTTATTACCACCATGTATCAAAACAGGTTACAACACATAAACAGCCTGGGAACATACTTCCCAGCAATCAACTATACGGTCTACAAATGTTTTTTGTCCCTATTTTCACCCCCCCCTCCCCGGGGGAAAAATAGCTCATCAAACACGGTCACACAAATCCCTCACCTTTTCTCAAACCCCTCTGCAGAGCCCCTTTAACTCCTACTTTATCTTCTTCAACCGCAGGAACTCGTACAGGTCACCCAACCAAGCCATTATCCCTGGTGGTGATGCCGACCGCAGCTCCAGTAAAATTCACCGCCGTGCAATCAGAGGCGAAGGCCACGACATCGGCCTTCCTCTTTTACATGAGCTCCGGCTTCTCTGAAACACCAAATATCACCACCAAAGTCCACCACCTCCCAGGCTAAGACCGCTAACACTCCACCCAGAATCTTCCCAATTTTTCACAATGCCAAAACATGTGCGCATCATTTGCTGTCCCCCGCCACACTCCTCTCACTCATCTGCTACCCCCTGAAAGAACCCACTCATTCTCGCCCGGGTCATTTGCAACCCTGTGCACCACCTTTAACTGCATCAGGCTCATCCTTACACCGGAGGAGGTCCCGTTTACCCTACTCAGTGCCTCACTCTGTACTCCCCAATTGATCTCCCATCCCATCTCCTCTTCCCATTTCTCCTTTTTATTTATGGGATCTTCACCATCCACTCGCCTCCCTGACCCCCCAGTATATATCCTCAATTCTTCCCTCCCCTTCCGCATCCGGAAACAGCAGCCGCTCCAGCAGGGTGTCTCCCGGCAACCTAGGAAACCCCCTCCAAACATTTCGCGCAAAGTCTCTAACCTGCAGATATCTGAACTCACTGCCCCTTGGAGGCAGTGAAAAATCGTAAAAGATTTTATAGAAATAATTTGGGATGTTCAAATCTGATGTATTAGTGGAACTATGAATACATCACTATTGGTTTTAAAAGCTTACTGCAACTGAAATGTAACGAGCTGACAATTTCTTTAATTAAGTGTAGCAAATTTTGAAAACATGCTCATGATTTTACATGCATATTAACTTGACTGTTTTTGAAAACTGGACACAAGTCACATTGTCCCCAAAAAACACTCCCTATTGGTAAGACTTGGAGATGAAATGAAGGTGAAGAAAAATGTTAGATTTAAGATTACATTGCTAGAAATAAAGTGTTATGTTCTTGGTCAGAAATTTGCTGAACGGTATAATGTAAAACAATTAAAATGTAAACATTGACAATTTTCCTTCTTTTTTAGCTGAACTGAATACTATTGCTCCTGTTATCTCAAACTTCTTCTTGGCCTCGTATGCACTTATCAACTTTTCATGTTTTCATGCCTCATATTCCAAAACTCCAGGTGTGTATTTTAATGATGGACTGCAACTGAACAGAAATTTACAAGAACCTTCTTGTCGCTATGTAGCAACATTTTAGCATTCAAATACTGCAGTGTTCTTCAGGAATTATTAATTTTTCAGTTCAATATACGTTGACATATTGTTAGTTTTTAAAGATTTTCCTTCTGCGGTTTAAAATGAGCGTAATGTGAATCACTTATTGATGTCGTGCCATTTTGTTTTACCAGGGTGGCGTCCTGCATTTAGATTTTACAACATGTGGGTGTCGCTGCTTGGAACTGTGTTGTGCTGTGCCGTCATGTTTGTCATCAACTGGTGGGCAGCTGTAATCACAGTTGCAATTGTATTATTTCTTAATATTTATGTGATTTACAACAAACCAGGTGGGAGTTTTTAGTTATCTTCAGTGAATATGGACTAAGTGATAAATTGAGAGTACCTTTATAAACCTGCTAAAAGTATTTATGAAACCTAGGTTTCCTGGTTTCACTTTGATTTTTCTAGAATGTAGGAGGAGCGGTGTTAGAAATGATAAATAGGTTCATTCCAGTGGTGTGATATTGATAGATGCATGGCCTCTGCCTTCATGCCATTTACCCAGTGAGAGTAATGGAAACATTAGGCCATCGTGTCCAACGTGTACTGTCTGCCTGGGGTTTACTTATGAAGGAGCTCAGACAGTCATATTCTTTTTTTAATAAACATTTTATTGAGGTATTTATGGTTTTATGACATGAAAATATAGTGCAAAAGCAGTCTTCCTCCCTTACAGATCCCACCTTTACTAACCCCCTACTCTAAACTAAGCTTTAAACCCCCCCCCCCCCCCCCCCCACCCTCCTTTCTGCTGATGGTTAATTTTCCCCAAAGAAGTCGACGAACGGCTGCCACCTCCGGGCGAACCCTAACATTGACCCTCTCAAGGCGAACGTGATTTTCTCTAAACAGAGAAAGCTAGCCATGTCAGTTAGCCAGGCCCCCATCTTCGGGGGCTTTGGGTCCCTCCAAGATAATAGTATCCATCTCCAGGCTACCAGAAAGCAAAGGCCAGAACGTCTGCCTCCTTCTCCTCCTGGATTCCCGGGTCTTCCAACACTCTGAAAATCGCCACCTCTGGACTCGGTGCCACCCTTGTTTTCAACACCTTGGACGTGACATCCGTAAACCCCTGCCAGAATCCCCTAAGCTCCGGGCATGCCCAGAACATGTGGACATGGTTCGCTGACCCTCCTGCACACCGTGCGCACCTATGTTCTACTCCAAAGAACCTGCTCATCTGGGCCACTATCATGTGAGTCCGGTGAACGACCTTGAACTGTATCAGGCTGAGCTAGAAGATGGCTTGCTTTCTCCCCATACTCCTTTATAATAAAAAAAAACCCTTTTGAGTGCCAGAGCTGGATGGTCCCAATGGATAGCAAATCAAACTGGGCTTGCAGCTACTTTCTGTACCCAAGCAACTGGGCATGCACCAGCTTCTATTCGCAAGCACCTTTGGGGAAGGGTCAGACGAATATTGTCGATGAATCTCAAGGATGCGGCTCCGCCCTCACCGTCCTATCTAAATGTGCCTTAAAGGAGATTACCGCTTAAGGCAGGGGTGGGCAAACTTTTCTGTGCAAGGGCCACATTCAGAAATTCACAATTTTAAAGGGCCGCATAGTATATTAAGTAAAATAATTACTTCACCCGGTTATGATTCTGGGCGCCTCATATAGAACATAGAACAGTACAGCACAGAACAGGCCTTTCGGCCCTCGACGTTGTGCCGAGCAATGATCACCCTACTCAAGTCAACGTATCCACCCTATACCAGTAAGTAACCCAACAGACCCCCCATTAACCTTAAAAAAAAATTAAAAAATTTAAAATAAAAAATAAAAGTTTTTAAAAAAAATTGTTTTTTTTTTTTTTAATGACTTGGTGGGCCGCATAAAGACTTTTCGGCCCGCGGGCCGTAGTTTGCCCACCCCTGGCTTAAGGACTTCCCGCATGTGATGGGAGAGACAGCGTCGTTCCTATTTAATCTAGTGTACCCCTCAATGCTCCTGGACATGTGCTCACAAAACGCCCTGTCCTTCAGCAGCGCTGTGTCCAGCCTCTACAGTGGGTGCTGACTAGAATCTGTTTCCAGGGCCAAGTCGATGCAGTGTGGAACATGGTCTGAACTTACACTTGCCGAGTGGGGCAGCACAGTAGTGCAAGTGGCTAGCACTGTGGCTTCACAGCGCCAGGGTCCCAGATTTGATTCCCTGCTGGGTCACTGTCTTTGTGGAGTTTGCATGTTCTCCCCGTGTCTGCGTGGGTTTCCTCCGGGTGCTCTGGTTTCCTCCCACAGTCCAAAGACGTGTAGGTTAGGTGGATTGGCCATGCTAAATTACCTTTGGAGACCAAAAAGGTTAGGAGGGGTTATTGGGTTATGGGGATAGGGTGGAAGTGAGGGCTTAGTTTGTCGGTGCAGACTCGATGGGCCGAATGGTCTCCTTCTGCACTGTATGTTCTATGTATTCTGCTCCCCGCACCCAGGATAGGGACACACCCATTGGGAAAATAATGAGAACTCCTTGTCCCCTGAGCGCACAAACTAAGGTTCTAGCCCCCCCTGATTTGTTCCATATAGGCCAGGAGCACCTTCACCATTCTCATGAGAGCAAACGATTTAGGCCTGGATTAATCTAGTTTAGGATCCAGCTCACAGTTGAATTCCCCTCCCAAAATCAGTTGGTGTGTATCCAGGCCAGGACTGGAAGACAACACTCTTCTAACACATTATTTGGCATGTAGACATTTACTAGCACTACCGATGTGCACATCAAAGGCCCACTGATCATCACTAATCTGCCATTGGGATCCGCTTCGTTCCTAGTGGCCGAAAAAAACCCATTTATTAACTAAGATTACTGCACCTCGGGGCCTGTCTATCAAATCCTGAATGGAACACTTGGCTCATTCACCCCTTCCTCAGTCTGATCTGACCCCTCACCTGCAAATGGTCCCCTGCAAAAACACCACATCAGTACTTAGATTCATTAGGTGAACAAAAACTGTCAACCCTTTTACCTCTTTCTTCCGTCTTCTATCTTGGTGCAAATGGCTGTCTGGATTATTAGTAGGTATAATTTATCTTTGCACAAATATGGTGCATTAGTGGGAATTCAGGGCCACAGTGATTAAGCACAAGTGGAAGACCGATTTCTGTATCAAAAATCATAAATTATTTTGCTTCAATTTTTGATACTGACTCTTTAAAATACTTTTTTTTTAAAACAGAGGTGAACTGGGGCTCTTCGGCGCAGGCCATGTCTTATGTCACTGCCCTTCAAGATGCCCTATCACTGACTGGGGTCAATGATCATATTAAGAATTTCAGGTATGAAGGGAACGGTGGCTATGGAAAGTATTTTCCTCATCGGTTTTTCAGCATCAGTAACTGTGCTAAACTTTGATATTCTTTGTTTTTAATTTAATGAATTTTGTTAGAGACCTGGAATTGTTATCACCTTTTTAAATAAATTTGAAAAATCGGTGAGAAATTGAAGGGATTAGCTGTTGAATAAACTGTTCTTTCCCAGTTAAGAAAATCGAATTAACAAAATAATCCATAGAAATATTGAAAATATTGCCCCAGCAGTTTCTCAGGAATATGACTGCAAATATTGGATAAATTACAAGGTGCAAATAATGCTATTTGATTGTCAAATAAATCACTTGAAGAAAAGTTGCATAAATATTTGGTCAAAGGGAAAAAAGGAAAATAATAAGGGTAAGAATTGGCTGAGGTAAGTATAGGAAAACTTAAAGATCAAGCAGCATCTGCGGTGAAACAGAAAAGCTAACCATTCTAGAATTAACCTCCCATCACAATTTAACGAGTTAATTGATGATTAAATGTGGTTCTGAGACTGTTTGATGCCAGAGAGCCTTTTATCTGTAGGTGCTGTTAGATGAAACAAATGGTCTTGCAATCTGAAAAAGGATGAAGTTATGCTGAACAAAATTGATTAGGGGGCTAAGAAGAACACAGATGTGTCATAAGTAGTTTATCATTGAACGTCTGCTATAACTGAGCCTACTGCAAAGATGGAACAATTAAGGTGGCATACTGGCCTGTCTAAATGTAGAGAAATGCAGTATGAAAATCAGCATGAAAATATGAACCTGCAACTTCAGAAAAGCAAGAGATCTTGCAATGCCCATTTTTATTTATTGATAAATAGGTCATATTGTTGGACAGTTTCAATACTAAAATCCACTGTATAAAATGTGTTTGATATTTCCGCTTTTATCTTAATCCTATGTATATGTCCCAATCTTTATTTGGGTCCCTGTATTCAAAAAATACTAAAATGTTCATGATAATCAGTGCTATTCACTTCCTGGTTTACCATCTGAAAATTAGTCAATCTGGCCGCTTGCTCACTGCTCAACTTGTTTGATGACTTCTGTTTCTGGATGCTAGAGATCCCCTATAAGTGGCGCCTGAATAAAACCAACATTGTAATTGGGGAAAATTGATGTCATAGAACGTGCTAAATCTTTGTGGGCAGCCTTCTTTGAAGTCACCAGTGAACACTGTCCTTTCGCCCGAACCTTAAAATCTGGGCCATTAGCTATTCTCAAGATGGGTTAATCGCTATAACGTTAAGTGTTATAATTGAGGAAATAATATACCATGTAATGCATTTAATGTACTCTCAAACACTTTCCAAATGACAAATGTTTTTAAAGAATCTGATTTCATAACTCTTTTCTCTCTCTTTCTCTCTCTCTTCCCCACCCCACCCCAAAAGAACATTTATGATTTATTTTTTCTTCTTTAGGCCACAGTGCATTGTATTGACGGGATCACCTATGACCAGGCCAGCCTTGTTGGATTTAACACTTTCTTTCACCAAGAACTTTAGTCTCTGCATCTGTAGTCAAGTATTTATGGTAATTGCTATATGACAGACCTCTGAGTGATAATTTTGATTGCTTTAACTTCAATGCCAAATGGTCATAGTGGCAGCAAATCTGAAGTTTTGGGGAAATATGGATACATGTTTCTCTTGTACACAATTATTCTTCAGTACCTCCACATAGTAGTAGGATAACTATTGTGGTACAAATCTCTTGGAACTGTGGCTACAGCTGTCTTAATACTGCCACTGGTCACCAGAGCTTCTATGTCAGGAGGGGATGTCTCCACCAGAGAAACTTGATAAAGTGAGAATTGCTTTGTTTGCTCAAAAGTTACGCCTGATCCCAAATCATCTCAAACACAGACCTTTATCCAAATAACTTCCACATGTGTTGGAGAGTGTAAAAGGCCAGTTAACATCTGACCAGGATTCCCTCAGCAAAGCTCAGGTGCAGCCACATCAGTAGACCGTGGGCGGGATGCTCTGTTCCGCCGGCTGCGTGTTTCTCACACGTGTGCTGTCTTGACAGCAGGACACTTCTCTTCCCATTGATTGGAAATGGGATTTCCCAGTGTACCGACCCCACACCGCCATGAAACCCATTGGCGGGGGTGAAACCCGCTGGCTGGGGTGCGTTGCGGTGAGAAAATTGAATCACAACGACCGGAGACTGTTGAAGTCATTTTCAAAAGTTGGACTTCTGAGAGTATAGTACTTGCAAACTTTCCTTCAACTTCCACTGTTAAAGGTCCAGGACACAATATGTCCTGTGACACGGTAGCACAGTGGTTAGCACTGTCGCTTCACAGTTCCAGGGTCCCAGGTTTGATTCCCGGCTTGGGTCAGGGACACTGTCTGTGCGGAGTCTGCACGTTCTCCCCGTGTCTGTGTGGGTTTCCTCCGGGTGCTCCAATTTCCTCTGGCAGTCCAGAGATGTGCAGGTTAGGTGGATTGGCCATGCTAAATTGCCCCAAGTGTCCAAAAAAATGTTTGGTGGGGTTACTGGGTTAGGGGGATAGGGTGGAGGTGTAGGCTTAAGTGGGGCGCTCTTTCCGAGGGCCGATGCAGACTTGATGGGCCGAATGGCCTCCTGCACTGTAAATTCTATGATCTATGATGTGACCTCTTAACAAGACTCTGATGGGAGGGTTCCTGTGATTTTTGTTTTGTTTTTATAATGAGAATTTTTCATGCAATTTAAGAGGAAGAGTTGACATGATGCTCATACTGCATGGATTCCTGGATTAACCTGCCTCGACATAGGGTATGCTGATGACTCTCTCAATGCCCAGGCCTGTTGATATCACCTCCAGGAATATACACCCTTGTTTCTAGTGTTTGTACATTGATGTGCTTGCACAGAAGGTGCTGGGATTGGGGGGTTTGCGGGACTCTAATTTCTTATGGTGTATCAACAGACAATGAACCAAGGATACAGTGATAGCTCAGTCAGCAGGTTAGCACTTTGTGGAGAGTTACATGATTAAAACTGTAAAATTTTAAGGAATAATAACAACAACTTGCAACTCAGAGTGGCAGAGTATAAAACATCTGGGGCCGGATTCTCCGCTGGTGGGATTCTCCGTTTTGCCGGTGCCTGTGGGTTTCTCAACGGCGTAGGCTGCCCCACAATGGGAAACCCCATTGACCGGCCGATGTAATGGAGAATCCCGCCGGTGGGTCGGGGCAGAAGAGGGGGGGGGACCAGAATCCAGCCCCTAATGTTGTTCAAAGATAGGTGTAAATAAATGAATTTCTAACCCAGAAGAGAGGGTTATGCGGATTGACTGAAGTTTGGTAAAGAGCTTTGAGGAGGTTTATAAGAAGATACTTTATCAAGTTAGTGGGAAAGTTCAAGAATGTCCTGTGTTGAAGTAGAAGTAAAGTTTAGCAATGTGTAAAATAGTCCAGTTAATTTTGTCCATCTGATCATTGCGTTGCTGTTTTTTTTTATTAGGGTTCACGAAAACAGACAGTAAGTGACATTAACCTGAGCATGGATAGATACCAACAGTGGCTTGCGAAGAACAAAAAAAAAGCCTTCTATGCAGCAGTGGCTGGAGACAACCTGCGTGATGGAGTAAAGTGCTTACTTCAGGTTGTTTCTCTAAACTTGTATTATCAAATATATTATCAAATACTTAAGGCATCAAAGTTGACCGCTGGATGTACTGTCAGTCTAACTACATTTGATTTGGTAAAGTATTTACATTGTTAAAATAAATTTTAATCAATTAGCAGGTACCAACAATTTTAAATGTGTTTCAGATTATAGAATTTAAGCTGCTTACTAACCGTATTCTTCAAAACAAGTGACTGTTACATTATTTAAATGGCGGTTAATATTTCTTATCAGGAAAACTGAATTGGTTAGTCAGCTGTGATTGGTTGTTGGTGTTCATGGAATGTGATCCTAAATAGTTCTCAACACTTCAACTCTGAATTTTGGGTGGCACAGTGGTTAGCACTGCTGCCTCACAGCGCCAGGGATCTGGGTTTGATTTCGACCTCGGATGGCTGTCTTGCGGAGTCTGCACGTTCTCCCCGTGTCTGTGTGGGTTTCCTCCGGGTGTTCCAGTTTCCTCCCAGTCCAAAGATGTGCAGGTTAGGTGGATTGGCCATGATAAATTGCCCCTTAGTGACCAACAAAAAGGGGTTACAGGGGAAAAGACGGGATTATGCTTAGGGTGGCCTTTCTAAGGGTCGGTGTAGACACGATGGACTAAATGGCTGCCTCCTGCACTGTAGGGATTCTATGATAGGAATTACAGTGAACTTTACAGCACAGAAATGTCATTCTGCCCAACAGGAGCCGCCTCAGCTCCCTATCAACATATCCTTCAATTCTATTCCTTTATCCCTGATAGATGTGTTGTTCCTCGTGTCTTAATAATGCTCGTAGTCTCAAAGGTGGAGAAGATGCTTTATTGTGAATTTGTTCTGTCTTCCAAGCTTAACTTACGGCTACCTCAAATGCTGCCTGCCTGTGTCCTGCTACCAGTGCTGCCTTCCATGAAGTGTGTCCTCACTTCCTGTCCCGGTGTATTTATAGCTCTCCCGTGCTCCCTCTAGTGCTTGCTCAGTTGTATTGCATCTACTCAGATCTACAATCACCACATCCCCCTTTTTGTCTTTACATATTTTCTGTACATCGTTAAAGAAAATAGTACAAAACAGTTACTTATGATATGTGTATCTATACAAGTGATGGTGCTATTGCATATTTTACAAAGCCAATTTACATTTATGAGTCCAAACTTGATGAATTTGTTCACTGAGTTTTTTCTTTTGTTGTTGTTGACGTGGTGAATGTTGTCGATGTTCTTGTTATTTTAAGTAACCAATGCATCATCCCGAGGTGTTTGCATGGTCGAACCACTGATGTTGACTGACATGGACTTTTTTCTGTGATTGTGGTATCGATTTTTATGTCATCTGCCTTGAAAGCTGGTGTGCTTGCTTGTTCTGGAGCAGATGTGAGTTTGTGCGATTCGTTGTCATCCCATGGCCTGTTTGCAGTCTTGTCATTGTTTTGCAGTGTGCTGTGGCATTGTCCTTCATGTGCAGAGTTGTACCATTTTGTACCAGTCGTTGTTTCATTGCTGTTGTTTCTGTCGTTCCTGTCTTTGTTGTTTTCGTTGCCGTTCTTGTTGCTGTTTTTGTCGTTTCTGTCTTTGTTGTTGTCACTATCGTTGTTATGCTTCTTGTTGGTTTTGTTGTTCTTCTTGTAGTTTTTGTTGGTGCTGTTGGTGTTGTTTCTGCTGTGCTTCTTTTGGCTTTTGTTTTTCTTGTTATGCTCAATGAGTGTCCCGAGTGGATAATTTGAGTCATTGTCACAGTGATTGGTGCGAGTGTCCTTTGTGGAATCTGTTGCATTGAACGTTTCGTCTCGAGAATGGTGAAACTGATCTGATGTTGCATTGATGCTGGTGACATCAGTCATTTGTGGTGGATTTGATTTGTCGTCTTTGCTTCCTTTGTGCCCCTCTTCTGGAGTCAGATTCTTCACTATTTCAATTGACGTGGTCTCTCTGAACTCTTGGCGCTCCTCTTCTGGAGTCAAAATCTTCATGGTTTCTGTTGATGTGGTCTCACTGGACTCTTGGTGCTCCTCTTCTGGAGTCAAAATCTGCATGGTTTCTATTGCTGTGGTCTCACTGGACTCTTGGGTGGCCCGACTCTGTGCTTCTGTACAGACAAGCTGAGAACTGTCTCGCTGTGATCCTGTAACTCCTGTATGTCGAGTGTGATCACCTTGTCACTGTTTTCGCATGCAGTGGGTAGATGTACATTGTCTTCTTTTTGATTGTGAGCTTGGTAGACTTGCGGTTGCTCAGATACGGCGGGTTGACCTTCGTGGTCTTGTTCATGCATGGTGTTCGCCAGGGAGTGTTTGCTTGCTTCCCTTTTGGAGTCTTTATCACTCTCACTGTGGAGCCTTTCTGTGCTCTGTGTGGCATCGTCTTCGTCTTGGGTATTGCTGTCATCCAATGTATCGACGATCTGCCATGGCACCGTGGTGTTGGATTCATCTACCATGAGTAGATTCGTGTTGAGCTTTGCGACCGTGTCGCTGATATCAGCATATCCGAATAACTCAGCCATGTCTGAGTAGTATTCTTCGAAAACCAAATCATTATGGTTGTATTCATCTACCACGAGTAGATTCGTGTTGAGCTTTGCGACCGTGTCGCTGATGCTGTGATCAGCATATCCGAATAACTCAGCCATGTCTGAGTAGTATTCTTCGAAAACCAAATCATCTTTTTTTGTTTCGGATTTCTTTTTGTTCTCTTCACTTTGGGTGGTGCAGACTGCTTTTTCCAGGGTGTTGTGCAAGTTGTTTTCAACTGCTGGTTTAAGTTCAGGTGTTTTTTTGTCTTCTGAGGAAAGAAAGTTTGGTTTACCGCTTTAAGTATCTCGTTTTCAATTATCGGGCATTTCCCTTTTAAGTAGGCGTGGTCCGGATGCTCAGACATCATGACGCTCGTGACGTCATGCGTAGGAATCAATTGCGTACACGCAAATCGGCCTTCCTTTACTGTGCAGTTTTGTGTCCGCTGCGCATGACGATCCGTGACCAAAACGTTTTGAGGCTGCGCTTGCGCATGCGCATAACAATCAGCAACAAGAACTTTTTTTAAAACTGCGCTTGCGCATGTGCAGAACGCAAAACGAGTGATTGTAACTGCGCATGCGTGGCTTCCGTTTCCTGCGCATGCGCAGACGCAGTTTTTTGTTCTTTGAGTGCCCGAGACTGTAAAATGTGCTCCGATGCAATTTTATCACGAATTTCAGCGTTTTTTCTTTCTGAAAGTTGTAAGTTACCTTTTCCTTTCGATCTGGACTGGATTTCAGCATTTTGGCTTTGTGAAAAATTCAAGTTATTTCTTCTTTTTGATCTGTACTTTTCACTCGCGATTTCTTGACTGAAGCCTTTCTGTTTGTAGAGTTTTGCATCACTCAGTCTCTGTGCAGTTTGGCCTCTGAACATGCCATGCTGTTCAAATTCCTTACAGTACTCTTCAAATTTTTTTAGTATTATTTGTCAGTTGTTGCTGTCTTCATCTTTTGAGTATTTAAATCCATTATATACTTTCCTAGCTTCATGCCCTGCGATGAGCATTGCTATTTTAATTTCGTCTGAGGCTGCTGCTACATCATTAGCTATGATATATAAATCGAACATTTGTTTAAATATTTTCCAGACATTTCTTACATTGCCGGTCGTGTCCAGCTGAGGTGGGGTTCCAAGCCACATCCTCGAATCAGCAATGTCTTCCCAAGTCCAATGTCCAGTAGGAGATTTCCATGCCATTTTGTTCTTTCTGTGTCTGCAGCTGAGTTGTCCTGTAGTAAGCGCCTGAAGCCACTCTTGGTACCATGTGTTGTTCCTCGTGTCTTAATAAAGCTCGTAGTCTCAAAGGTGGAGAAGATGCTTTATTGTGAATTTGTTCTGTCTTCAGAGCTTAACTTACGGCTGCCTCAAATGCTGCCTGCCTGTGTCTGTGTCCTGCTACCAGTGCTGCCGTCCGTGAAGTGTGTCCTCACTTCCTGTCCCGGTGTATTTATACCTCTCCCTTGCTCCCTCTAGCGCTTGCTCAGTTGTATTGCATCTACTCAGATCTACAATCACCACAATAGACTTATCTTGCTTCTTCTTAAATGTATCTATGGTATTCAGTTCAACCACTCCCATGTAGTAGAAAGTTCCAAATCGTCGCTCTTCTGAGTAATTGCTATCTGTTTCATCATTGTATAACATGCTTTATCGGGATTGTTTTGAATAGCAGTAGTGATTTAGAATTTTAAGTCCTCTGGTAGGACAATTCGAAGTATAAAGTGAGGAGATGCAGATTGGCAATCAGAGGGACATAGTATGCTTAGAAGCTGCTGCCAGATCATTAGGAGAAATTTGATGCTTAGAAAATTGAAAGGAAAGTAACATTATCACCAGTGTAAAACTTGTATCCCTCTGTCCTGTTCAATTCTCATCATCAATAAACTTGCATACTTCTGAAAACGATGGCAGCGAGTGTTTGACAACAAAGACCTCCAAGGCAACAATAGTCTTTGTGTTGCCGTCATCACTGTCTCCATTGGATCTTCCAGATTCAATAGGATTGTTGGACAAATGCTAGTATGCTTCTTGAAGTCAGCTCCACAGGCATTCAGGCAAAACTCCTGCAAAATCAACTTCTGTAGGCTGGGCTTATGTGTCCGGATGGATGAAAAGTGTCTCCGCTCCCCAGGTCTCGTTTTCTCAACTCTCAAAAGGCCAGGGTTCCAGGGGAGAAGTAAGAAAACACTTCAAAGATTTGAAGCATGGAAACATTGACATTAATGACTTGTTACCAATCATTTATGACAACAATTTGTGGCTTTGAGTCACAACATCTTACTAATGAGGCAAAGGCCTTTTCAGACTTGTGTCCGCCTCAATTATTGCATAAATCAAGTATGGTTACTATTGCCCAGGTGTTCCTCCTACTTGTGCTTCTCTAATCTGCTCTGGTCTACATCCCATTACCAGATCTGGCCTCTCTCGTTGGACTTGCATGCTGGGTTGAAAAAGAGTCCTGTACTAATTGTAGGAAGTTCATCGCTTATATTTGCTTACTACTACTGGCTGATTAATTTTGGGGTATTTGAAATCCCCCATAAATTACCCTATATTTTTCACTAATTTCCCTGATTTGTTTGTTGTATAATCTTTTGGCTTTGTTAATTACTGTTCGTTGGGCAAGGTGAGCATTGAGCCTACCGAGAATTCTGGTCAAGTTAATCTTGTCATTACTATTGATTTGTGGAGTGCGTTCAATCATCTATTGTATGGAGCAAGACCATTTTGTTTTATAAAAATATGATTTGTGAATATTAGATCACTTCATGTCAAATAGTTTATTTCCCATACTCCGTCTGATTTTTGTTTTTGTTTTTCAATTTTTAGAGTTGTCAGCAGCAATAAGGGATAATGGTTTCAGCTTGTAGTTCTGATAATCAAAGGGCTCCATTTATCACTGAGTTAATTGAGTCATAACGAGGTTTTTCTAGGATTCACCTTGAAATGATTTTCTCCATTGTTGGAGGTAATATTCTCGCCTGCCTCTGGCCATGAGCCCTACACGATACGATGTCCCCTTTGGAGATGTATTTGCAGAATCAGTTGTGCAGCATAAGGGGCTGGTTTAGTACAGTGGGATAAATAGCTGGCTTTTAAAGCAGACCAAGGCAGACCAGCAGCGCAGGTTCAATTTCTGTACCAGGTTCCCCGAACAGGCGCCGGAATGTGGCGACTGGGGCTTTTCACAGTAATTTCATTTGAAGCCTACTTATGACGAGAAGCGATTTTCATTTCATTTCCTATGTTGGCAGAAAGGGGACTTCGAATAGGCGATTGAGTTTTAGCTCTTTTCTAATAAAATCAGATGGTGGCTGAAGACCTGGGAATGATTATACAGTATTCATATTGCTCACTAAACATTGATCTTAGTAACAGCTATCAGTTATTGTTAAATTGAATCATGGGATCTTTATAATTTGAAAATGGGTCCTTCCCACTTTCATGAAGGTCAAACATTTTGACTGGATAATCCTTCAGGTCCGTGGCTACATGATCCTTCATCCCCATGCCATCATGATTGTATGGTTATTGATAAGTTCTCCATGCTTCAATAAAACTAACATATTTTTACACATCAATCTTCATTTATCACCCAGAATTTGTAATCTGTATACTCCTGGAGAATCGTAAAGGCTGCCGTGGGATAGGCTGTGACCCACGGCAGCCTTCACGGCCACTTCCAGGGCCGATTCTCTCCCCCCCCCCCCCCCCCCCCCCCAAACCGGGCGGGGCTAGGAGCGCGACCACGTGCGTCACAGCGGCGCGGCCTTGACAACCGCCGTCAAGGCCGCACGTCAAGCGTCACGCCGGCTAAAGCGGCCGATGACATCAGCCGCGCATGCGCAGGTTGGACAACGCCAACCCGCTCATGCGCAGTTGCCGTCTTTCTCCTCAGCCGCCCGGCAAGATGTGGCGGCTTGATCTTGCCGGGCAGCGGAGGGGAAAGAGTGCGTCTGTTTTGGATGCTGGCCCGACGATTGGTGGACACCGATCGCGGGCCTGTCCCCTCCCGAGCACAGTCGTGGTGCTCCCGTGCCAATCGGGCCTCTAGATGCCCCAAACAGGCATCTGGCGCCCGTTTCACGATGGCAGCAAGCAGGTGTGTTTGCTGCCGTGTTGAAACGGGCGTGAAGGCCCAGCTGCTCGGCCCATCGGCCTCGGAGAATCGCCGCTCGCCGTAAAAAACGGTGAGCGGCGATTCGTAGCGTGGTTCTGGCATGGGGGGGGGGGGGGGGCGGGTGGAGGAGGAGAATAGCGGGAGGGCGTGAAAAATGTCGGGAGGCCCTCCCGCTATTTTCCCACCTGGTGTGGGGGGCGGAGAATCGCGCCCGTTAACTTTTATCTAATACAAAGCTGTTGGTTTTCATTTGATTCAAATTTAATGTAAAAGATCTCCTTTGGACAAAGTGGAGAAAATGATACTTGGTAAAGTCTGCAAAGCTTTCATAACATTTACCATAAATGTTTGATTGGACACTATTCTACTTGTTTCCCACTAGGCTTCTGGATTGGGTCGAATGAAACCGAATACACTTGTGATTGGATACAAAAAAGACTGGTGTACTGCTAGTTCTCAAGATGTTGAAAATTACGTTGGCATTTTGCAGTAGGTAGTTCTTGCTATGTTTGGTTAAAGTGTGATTCTTAGAAGTCGTGACTTTTCATCTCGGCACCTCCGATGCATCGTAGCATTTGACTAAATCTGTTTAACTCCGATGTAACCGTCTCAGAGCTGCAGAGAAAGATGGACCTAGTGCTTCTAGAAACAAGAGTTGGATTTTCATCATAAGAAGTGGGAATTGGAAGTCCGAGGTTTTCCTGGTGTTGTGATTTTGTCTCTGTCCAGCCATTGCCTACTGGCAGGAGTCTGATTGGGTAGAGGTCTGGATGGCCTGGAGTCGGCCTGGCACTGGAGGGGGAGACAGAAGCAACCTGATGCTGACCAGGTCAAAAGGGCAGATGTGCAGATCATTGGGTGCCTCTTGCCCAGTGTCCACTTTATATATAACTCTGAAGCCATATATTTGGAAAAGCTTGCACTCTCTAGCACAGCTCTGTAAACAAACCCACAGTGTAGAATTCATTAGTGATTTGAAGGTAGCTAAGCCATCAAATTGGTATTCCTCTCCACAACTGTGTAAAAAAGCTCTGCAGAGCAGAACCCATGAGGGACTTTGAAGTTAGCCAATTAGCTCTCATGTTTAAAGCATGAATGAAAGCTTTGGAAACAGTTTAAGTAATTAACTATTGATCTCCAGATTGGTCTATGCTTTCAATATTGTACAATGCAGGATATCATCTTATCCAGTAGATCAGTGTTTACAATTTTATTTTTCCTGGGTCTCACTTTTGCCAACTGTTTGACCTTCGGGATGCATGCCACATTCGCTTACCTGTAATGTAACAGATCAGCCTGCTTAGTCCACACAATCTAACTCCAATCAGGTTCACAAGAGGAGAGGGTAGTGCAGGGTTCATCTGGTTCTTTTGTGCAGTCTTCATCTTTATGAGAACAGAAAATCCAGCCTTGCACCTGTAGGTCATCATAAACAACAACAAAATGTTTGTTTTACTCACCACTGCACAACTAGGAGATGTGAATCCAGAATTCTGACAGCCTCCTGGACTTGTGGCGCGTATTTCAACCTCCTGGATTTGTAGCGTGTATTTAATGTGCTATCACAGGTCCGGTCTACTCATTTGGAGTCCGCTTTAAGTTAATAACTGACTTATGGGAGCCGATTTAGTGCCGTGGGTTAGACAGCTGGTTTGTGATGCAGAACAATTCCTGAACCGGCTGAGGTTGTTCATGAAGGCCTGCCTTCTCAACCTTGCCCCTCACCTGAGGTGTGGTGATCCGCAGGTTAAACCACAACCAGTCAGCTCTCCCTCTCAAAGGAGAAAGGAGCCTATGGTCATCTGGGATGATGGTGACTTTATCTTTTAATAACGACTCTGGGGTCTTAAACTCAAGGATTTTTCACCACCTCTTCTCTTTCAAAATCTGAAATTTCTCCTCTGGAAAGTAGCAACAAAAACTGTTGATCAGCGCAGCCAGATGCGACTGAATAAGGCTCGTCAGTCTATTCGCAGTTCCCTTACTAACACTTTTCTTCAACGTGCCATAGCAGTGTGGGGAACATGAAATGAAAGTCGCTTATTGTCACGAGTAGGCTTCAAATGAAGTTACTGTGAAAAGCCCCTAGTCGCCACATTCCGGCGGCTGCCCGGGGAGGCTGTTATGGGAATCGAACCGTGCTGCTGGCTTGCTTGGTCTGCTTTCAAAGCCAGCAATTTTGCCCTGTGCTAAGCAGCCCCTACATGTAGAACATGTAGTTTTTGGTTTTGTACTCTCACTTCCAAAACTTTCAATCAATTTGGAAAGCATCTATTTCTTCACTGCTGGAAGCAATCATCATACTTTCTTTGCTTTTGAGGTTCAGTTTGTTTGAATTTGGAAAAAAGAAAACGTCTGCATAGTGAGACCGAGTTAGCATCCAACTTTCATCGCCAAACAAATCAGCCAGAGGAGACTATTTGTCAAGCAGGAAAGTGTGGATATCAGCTCAGTTGCAAAATCTGCCAAGCACCTGAACCCTTGACAGTCAACACATCTGTGTGGACGGGCAGCACGGTGGCGCAGTGGGTTAGCCCTGTGCCTCACGGCGCCGAGGTCCCAGGTTCGATCCCGGCTCTGGGTCACTGTCTGTGTGGAGTTTGCACATTCTCCCCGTGTTTGCGTAGGTTTCGCCCCCCACAACCCAAAGATGTGCAAGGTAGGTGGATTGGCCATGCTAAATTGCCCCTTAATTGGAAAAAAAATGAATTGGGTACTCTAAATTAAAAAAAAACCCACATCTGTGTGGAACAACAAACGTGTGTGCGCAGCCCCTAGATCGAACAGAGAGCCTCAAAAAGCCTGGCTGTATTGCGTTTAATGATTCCTGACTTTCACAAGTCCTTTCAACACCATCTCCAAGATCATCCTTTTGATGCCAGTGCCTTGGAGTGAATAAAGCAATAATTCCAAATAATTTCTTGACCAGCTGCCTCCTTAATCCTGACATGCCCCATCACTTGTGATTCCACTGCAACAAACACAGTCGAGGCCATACTATCTAACTATGTAAATATTCGATGCTTCAAAGATCTGCGTGCCAGTCTTGCTGGTTGGTAATGTCAAGCAGCACTGCAAATGCTCAGCAAATTTGTTGTGCCAAACATACTAACGTAAACTAGCAAGGTTGCACAATCTGAAATGTCTGTACTTTTCATTTAGTTTTATTGCGAACTCCTGTGCTAACTTTAAACAAGAAATAAACTGTAATTCTAAATCATCTCGGACCGTGCAAACCATGTCTAATGCTGCAGGGAGTATTAATCTCTGCAACAGCGTGGGGCATTTTCTCTTCAGTTACATCATAAGCTGCCACTTTAAAGGCTAATTGTGCTTTTCATTCGATGGTAAATTTTTGCTAAGTACTTAAGCTGACGCCATTAATTTCTACCACCTGACTCCCATGTCCTGAATTGGGACTGCAGTTGGTTTCCATAGAGGCTGTTGTTCAGGGACTGCAGTGGTTCAAGAAGGCAGCTTGCCATCTTCTCAAGGGCAACAAGGGATGAGCAATAACTGCTGGCCCAGCCCAGCCAGTGACACACGCACCCCGTAAGTTAATAAAACAAGAAGTTTGCCATTAGACCAATCTGAATCCGCATGCTAAAAATACCCACTTGACGGTGAAATGTGGCAAATATAAACAGAATCAAAGAAAAAGAGAGATCCTATAAAGTGGCCAAAAGCACCGGGAAATCAGAAGATTGGGAAGGCTACAAAAACAAACAGAGGTTAACAAAGAGACAAATAAGGAAGGAGAGGATCAAATATGAAGGCAGGCTAGCCAGTAATATAAGAAATGATAGTAAAAGTTTCTTTCAATACATAAGAAACAAACGTCAGGCCAAAGTAGACATTGGGCCAATTCAAACTGATTCTGGAAGGCTAGTGATGGGAGATGAGGAAATGGCTGGAGAACTTAATAAGTACTTTGCGTCTGTCTTCACAGTGGAAGACGTTAGTAATATCCCAAAAATTATAAAGGGTCAGGGGGCTGAGTTGAGTATGGTTGCCATTACAAAAGAGATGGTGCTAAAAAAGCTAAAAGGTCTTAAAATTGACAAATCTCCTGGCCCCGATGGGCTACATCCTAGAGTTCTGAGGGAGGTGGCTGAAGAAATAGCGGAAGCGTTGGTTGAGATCTTTCAAAAATCACTGGAGTCAGGGAAAGTCCCGGACGATTGGAAGATCGCTGTTGTAACCCCCTTGTTCAAGAAAGGATCAAGACAAAAGATGGAAAATTATAGGCCAATTAGCCTAACCTCGGTTGTTGGTAAAATTCTAGAATCGATCGTTAAGGATGAGATTTCTAATTTCTTGGAAGAGCAGGGTCGGATTAGAACAAGTCAACATGGATTTAGTAAGGGGAGGTCGTGCCTGACGAACCTGTTAGAATTCTTTGAGGAGGTGACAAGTAGGTTAGACCAGGGAAACCCAGTGGATGTGGTCTATCTGGATTTCCAAAAGGCCTTTGATAAGGTGCCACACAGGAGGCTGCTGAGTAAGGTGAGGGCCCATGGTGTTCGAGGTGAGCTACTGGCATGGGTTGAGGATTGGCTGTCTGACAGAAGGCAGAGAGTTGGGATAAAAGGTTCTTTTTCGGAATGGCAGCCGGTGACCAGCGGTGTCCCACAGGGTTCAGTGTTGGGGCCGCAGCTGTTCACCATATATATTAATGATCTGGATGAAGGGACTGGGGGCATTCTAGCGAAGTTTGCTGATGATACGAAGTTAGGTGGTCAGGCAGGTAGTGCTGAGGAAGTGGGGAGGCTGCAGAAGGATCTAGACAGTTTGGGAGAGTGGTGCAGGAAATGGCTGATGCATTTCAACGTGAGAAAATGTGAGGTCTTGCACTTTGGAAAAAAGAATCCAAGCATAGACTACTTTCTAAACGGTGAGAAAATTCATAATGCCAAAGTACAAAGGGATCTGGGAGTGCTAGTCGAGGATTCCCTAAAGGTAAACATGCAGGTTGAATCCGTGATTAAGAAAGCGAATGCTATGTTGTCATTTATCTCAAGAGGGTTGGAATATAAAAGCAGCGATGTGCTACTGAGCCTTTATAAGGCTCTGGTTAGGCCCCATTTGGAGTACTGTGTCCAGTTTTGGGCCCCACATCTCAGGAAGGACATACTGGCACTGGAGCGTGTCCAGCGGAGATTCACACGGATGATCCCTGGAATGGCGGGTCTAGCATATGAGGAACGGCTGGCGTTCCTGGGATTGTATTCATTGGAGTTCAGAAGGTTAAGGGGAGATCTAATAGAAACTTACAAGATAATACATGGCTTAGAAAGGATGGACGCAAAGAAACTGTTTCCGTTAGGCGAGGAGTCGAGGACCCGTGGGCACAGCCTTAGAATTAGAGGGGGTAAATTCAAAACAGAAATGCGGAGACATTTCTTCAGCCAGAGAGTGGTGGGCCTGTGGAATTCATTGCCGCAGAGTGCAGTGGAGGCCGGGACGCTAAATGGCTTCAAGGCAGAGATAGATAAATTCTTGATGTCGCGAGGAATTAAGGGCTATGGGGAGAATGCTGGGAGGTGGAGTTGAAATGCCCATCAGCCATGATTGAATGGCAGAGTGGACTCGATGGGCCGAATGGCCTTACTTCCACTCCTATGTCTTATGGTCTTATGGTCTAAGCACAACTTCAACTAATGGGTAGTGTTTATCCTTAATGACTAAATGTGAAAAGATTCAGTCCACTGGGTGACGTGCAGAATCTGCACAAACTTGGTTTAATGATTGGTTTGATGATGTTAAAAACAATTAATATGTGCCATGCATGTTGGATGAAACACTCCATGATTCATATCTTGGATCAGATATTCCCCACTGAATTGATAATGTCTCGGGATGTATTTTCCTCCCATCAGCACCTGGTAACACCAAGATTTAGTTCTGAATTCAGGAAGACTGGAACACTGAACCATAATGTTATGGGCTGGGTACTGCGGTCATTGGTGTGTGTGTGACAGTTGTGTTCAGTTAAATGAGAAATGCAAGTTTCTATTTGAAATTGGATTAATTTTTAGTCTTGCCACAGACCTTTGAGAGTCCACATCAGAAAATCAGACACAAGCCAGTAGGAAATGTAAAGCTGTATGCGTGGAGTATATGTTTATAATATCTAGTCTTAAAAACTTAAGTTTTGGGATTTTTTTAATTTAAAAAAAGCACAATAGATTTCAGTGAAATATAAGCATATCCATTTTGCTCTATTGAAGAATGAAGTTTTTCTTGTTTGCAGTGATGCCTTTGATTTTGAATATGGTTTGATCATTCTCCGGATTAGCCAAGGACTTGACATCACCCACATACTTCAGATTCAAGGTAGGATAATGCAGCAGCTACAGTAAAGTACAAATGCTGGAAATCTGAAATATATATGGAAACTGCTTGGAAACATTTGGTTTCCACAGCATCTGTGGAGGGAATGAATAAGTTAAATGTTTCAGTTGTAACCCTTCCCCAGAACTGACCACCAAGCTGTAGGATCAAATATTAAATAAAGATTCCCTTTTCCAAGAAACTCTTTTAATTCATAGAAATGTGAGTAAATACAATACCGGGGCAGATTTTGACTTTGTGCAACAGTGTGACTAATTTGAAGAGATGTAAAATGGATTGACAGTTTACTGAGAGTCATGGAGTCATACAACACAGAAAAGGCATTTTGGCCCATTGAGTCTGCACCGCTCAAAAAACAACCGTAACTATTCAATCCCATTTTCCAGCACTTGGCCCATAGACTTCTAAATTGGATAACAAAGATGTTCTTAAAAATTGGGATAAATTATTGAGTTACCTTCCAGAGGAAAAACAAACTGACCTGAGCGTTATTAATATCACATGGGCAAGTTTGTGGAAATAAGTTGGGAAGTACTAAAATGGTTATACATGATGTAGATGTGGGAAATGCTGTTCCAATTAAACAACATCCATAACCCTTTAAAATTGGCACAGATTCAAACCAAAATTGAAAGTATGCTTAAAAGTGGCATAATTGAATTGGGTTGCAGCCAATGGAGCTCACCCATGGTGATGGTACTGAAACCGGACGGTACCCAACAATTGCGTGTGGACTATAGAACGGTTAATGCAGTTAAAAGAACAGACTCTTATCCTATCCCATGGTTGAAGGACTTCATTGAGAAGGTGGGACAATCAGCTTTTACCTCCAAACTGGATTTACTTAAAGGTTACTGGCAGGTCCCTTTATCCGAAAGGGCGAAGGAGATTTCAACTTTTAACTAACAAAGTCATTTCAGGATTACCGAATTGTGCGGTAAACATAGACGATCTGGTGATTTTTAGTCCGTCATGGAAAGAACATTTGAAGCATGTGATGGAGTTATTCGATCAACTTCAGCACGAGGTTTGGTGGTAAACCTAGCCAAAAGTGAGTTCGGAAAAGCCCAAGGCACGTTCCTTGAAATACAATTGGACATGGACAAATGGTCCCATGGGATGTGAAAACAAAAGTTATTGAGAAGTTTCCAATACCCTCTACACAAAGGGAAATAATGGAAATTTCTTGGCATGAGTGATTTTTACCGTAAATTTGTGCCAATTTTTAGCAGCGCTGTTGCTCCACTAAGGGACTTGCTGAAGAAGCATAGCAAAATTCAGTGGACAGCAAAGTGTCAACAGGCATTTGAAGGCCTGAAGGCTATGTTAACCAATGCTCCTGTGTTGGAGAATTACAAGAGGCTTTGTGATCGTATTGATCGAACGTACCTGACCTTAAAGAAGGATACAGATGCCATAGAGAAATGGATGGATTGTGCAGAGACCTCCTTGTCCAAGGAGACTGTCAATCAAGAGGGAGTCCAGTCGCAGGAAGACAAAGAATTGAAATGGACTAACTTATTGAAAATGTTTGCCTATTTCGTTTTTGTTTAAAAACAATGTATGTTTATTGTCAATTGTTATTAATGGGAAAGTGAAAAGTTGAAAAACGAAACCATCTTTGAAGTTGATGGTTTATTTTTTGTTCTTGGGGGGGGGGGGGGGGGGGGAGAGAAGAGAGAGAATGTCACGGAAGTGTCCCTTTAAGAAATGTTTTTGTCTTATCACATGGCTTCAGTGATGTCATTGTGTGGGTGGAGCTGGGCTGTGGCTCTGGGTTTTACTTTTGCTTTGCGTTTGGACTGGTTTGCACTGCACAGGTTGAAAGAAGTGTCTCTCTATCTTAATTTTAAAAGCTGTTTCCAGACTGCTTGGTAACTTAAAAGAGATAATTGTTTCTGGAAGGAATTTAAATCTGCTGTTTGAAAGGGGGAACAGAGTATCAATAACAAGTCTTATGCCAGTGAGAATGCAGTGTGCTGGGCCATACCTTTGAAAAGGGGTTTCTGGTTTTAATTGGATTTTGTTATTGAATTGGAACAATTAAGGGGACTTCATTAAGGATTATACATAGATTACTGTAGCTGTGTTTGGTCTTTGTGTTTGTAATTGATGAAAGTTCTTGCTGTGTGTGTTTATACAAATGTTAACTAAGTTCTTAGAATAAAGCCGGGGGAGTTTTGATTAAAAGCGCTTAAGAAGTCTGTTGAATAACACCAGAAAGGCAGGCTCTTGCGCTCATCGTAGCCAAAATCAATAAACAGTTATAGGTCAGGTAAATTCCTGAATATACTTTGGAGTTTTCTAAACCCTGGCCCATAACAGTCCCCATGATGCACATCAGAGGGTGAGGAAGCCTGATGCTTTCTGTGTCCTGTAGCTCTTGATAGCCTTGTCCTCTGGAGGGCCTGGAGCCAAAGGGCCCCAGCCACCGTTCCAGTGTCACGTGTTGCCGTGCCACCCTGTTCTGCCCACTTCCCTTGAGATGCGTCGTGCCAGGAGGGGGGATTCAGAAGGACTGCAGACTGCCTGAGTCTCCTTGGTGGAAGGAACAAGATGGGCTCCAGCGCTTCCTCCTTGAGGACGTCTGTGGGGAACTGTGTGACTCCATGTGACAGAGGGGCAGCTGGAGTGAACTCCAGAACCCAGGGTCATCTGGCACTTCCAGTCCTGGAGACCCCACATTGTCCACACCAAGGTGTTGGAGCCCTCAGCGATAATCCTCTGTGACAGGACCACCCTCTAGTACTGTGGTAATGTCCATCTGCGAATGGGATATGTCGAGGCCCACAGCCATGGTCATCAGAGCCTGAGCCATACCTTGGATCCACCACTCAAGGCTTGGGTTTTGTGCTCCAGTTTTTCCACTGCCGTCGTCACCCTTGCAGTGTGGCCTGAGTGCCACGCAGTGCCAGCACCATCTCCTGCTCCGGAAACCTTTGGGACTCCTCCAATTGGCCTTGCAGTCACTTGAATGTTGCTACCACTCCCTCCTGAATCCCACGGCAGTCGCCTATTCTCTGCATTAGCTTTGGGAGAACCTTGCCCAGAGACTCTGCATCTGGCTGAGACCCAGCTGAGTCCTTGGATCCAGCAGACCTCCAAATTCTGTCTCCCTTGGATGTGCCTGCCTCCACCTGATGCACATCAGCAGCTGTGTGGTTCTCACCACATAGTGACCCAGGCCTGACTGCTAATCACACACACCGAGGTGAAGATGATAGCTGTGAGACTTTGCCGGTGTCCCGGTCTCTTTGGGGGGGGGGAGGAGGGAGGAGAAGAGGAGGTAGCTACTCGGATGGCCCGGCATCATCAAATGGTGATCCTGCAAGACAGTGGTCATGGGTTCAGTGAATACTAGGGAGTCCTGAGGAGCAAGCTTGGTGGTTGGATGTTGGGAGTTGCGACACAGCAGCCAGTGGATTTGGTGATGGGAGGTTTGGAAATTGATGCGTGACAGGTGGGATTGATGTCAGGAGGAGAGAGGTGGTAATGTAACCCTTGCAGCTCGCAGGAGGTTGTTCATCTTCCAACATTGACCGGCAGTCCTCCTGGTCATGCCGCATGCAGTCACTGCAGCTGCCACTGCCTCCCAGGTGGCATTGCTCACCATGCTGCAGTTCTCTTACCCGTTCGGGGGTACAGGGTGCACTGCCTCTCATCCAGTGTTGAGAAGCCTGACCAGTGAAAGTAATTACATGAGGGCATATTGGGGACGGCACAGTGGCTAGCACTGCTGCCTCACAATGCCAGGGACCTGGGTTCAATTCTGGCCTTGGGTCGCTGTGTGTGTGTGGAGTTTGCACGTTCTCCCTGTGCCTGTGTGGGTTTCCTCGGGGTGCTCCTGTTTCCCCCCCTCAGTCCGAAGATGTACAGGTTAGGTGGATTGGCCATGATCAAGGTTACGGGGATAGGGTGAAGGAGTGGGCCAATATACAGTGCTCATTTGGAGGGTGGTGCAGACTTGAGGGGCCGAATGGCCTCCTGCACTGGGGATTCTACGATGAATTGAAGCATAAAGGGGCAGGTGAGCGGATTTATTTCATAGAGGTGTTTGAATATGAAACGCATTAGCATAAACAAATAATAATAAGTCAATCAGGCATTTATAGAGACTTTGTCAAACATTTGAAAGAAAAATTATTAGTGAATACAGGGAAGCTCTTGAGATGGGTCTAACAATACAAGAAAAAAAAAAGGGGGAACAATAGGTCTGCAGTTTATTGCAGCAGTCTGCCCCAAATTGGGCAAGATATTGGGAAAAATCGGGCAACAAGGCCTATCGCCTAATTTTTCCTTTTTGTTTTTATGTCCTAGGATAATGGCCAGTTGTGCTGCACGACCCACCGGGTTTGGGGCCCAATCGTGCGCTCTGCCTCGCCACACCATAGTTCCCAACGATTACTCCATGAAAAGTGTCACTAGGCCCCAGATAGTAGCAACATTGGCCCCAAATGTAAATTGAAGGATGGGTTACCTCATTCCCCTTTGATCCCTTACCTGCTGAAAGCCTGTGGACTTAACTAAAGCTTTCAGTGGAAGATTTGGGTTCAATTTCGGCCTACACCCTGGCCTCCTATCAAGTGAGGTATGTTGCCTTGTTTGGATCACTAAAGTTTGGCATCGTGAGTCCCTGTAATTAATCAGAACAGGCAATTAATTCACCACAAAAGGGATGGACACACACACACACACACACACACACACACACACACACACACAAAAAAAAACGTGTAATTTAGTTGCTCTTACTTGCAGTACAAACTCTATGCACCATTACAAAATAAGCTTGACAGCCAAAGACATTAAGCTCAATGCCAGATACAGCCAGGCACAGCTGGCTCCAACATGGTTCTTATATGGCTTCTAATATTGCCATTTCTTCAGTATACCAGGCTTCCCTGCGAGTTATAAATGCAACTGTGTGAACTATTAAGTACATTGGCCAATATTTTGTGTAGCGCCTGGCAAAAAAACAGCAAGAGTGACCAAACTAGTTTACTGGATCATTAATAAAATCTCGGGTAATAACTTTACACAATTTTCTGTCTGCAATAAGAAGAATTTTCTGTGCTGGTGAAGAATTAAACCTCCAGGTGTTGTTCAACTTTATATTAATTTTACTTGAATGTGTATCAATCGACAAAAATGAATGCAACGGTTTAAATGTCTCAAGAAGTGTTTGGTGCTTTGGCTAAACAGATTGCCCAAAAGCTTCTGAACTTGTGTCTAAATTGTGCAAACAGCCATTTTCATTTTTTCATAGAATTGCAGAGAAAGGAGCAAGAAAAATTAGCATTGGAAGCTGCTAAAAGAGACGAACAAGAGGATGGAAAGCGAGGAATCCGTTCACTGAAATTCTTGAACAAAGCTGTCAAATATAGTAGTAATACACTAGCTGTGAATGCTCAGAAAGGTAAAACATATTTGTGCACATTAAAGGTAACAGCTCCACATTGACATCTGGGCCTTCAACTGCACTGGGGATTACCCAATCTCCCAACATAACTTCAATGAGAGACGATTTGAATCCATTGGGAAATGGCTGAAAACTGATCTTTGCATCATTTGGTCCTGGAGTTCCATGAGATGTAAAGTTCAGAAGCTTGTTTTTAAAATCTAGTGATAAACTATTGACATTTTGTACTAGTGCACATGTTGAATGAAACCGAGCATAGTCATCGGATCAGGTTATAGGGCTGGATATAATTCAACTAAGGTGTGCAATGCAATTCTTGCCATTGACCTTGAATTAAGTGTCCATTTACTTCAAGGAACACGGGCAGAATTTCAACTGGAAGATCCCGCATTGGTCCCAGTACACCAATCGATCAAATGCAATTTGCTTCAACCCTTTGAACTCTCTAGCTTTGTGTTGGCTTCTTGCAAATGTTTGGGAATTGCTGGTGAATATGCCGCCAGGATTAACTCGTAGGTCCTTAGGATGGCAGACATGATCTGTTCATAATTCATGGACACACCAGTAGAAAGCATGGCGCAGACTTCTTGAGCTCTCCCTGACAACTGCCCTTGAATTAAAAATTTCCAGATAGGGTGGCCATTTTAGCTGTCCTGCTACTTTCTCAAAAGTGTCAGAAATGTTTCCTTAGAATGAGCAAATGAATCTAGCATACTTGACCTCAGAGTGGTTCTTGGTTAGGGCGATAGGAATTATTGCTGGGTAAAGAAATTTTTCCTCTCAGCTTCCAGCTGTCTGGCCTGTCTCTCCCTTTTAAGCTCCATTTACAATTTTCCGAACTGGAATTCTCTTTCCCCTGTCCTCTTTCTTCGATCGCTCTCTCTCTCTCCCTCTCTCTCTCTCCCTTTTCTAAAATTCGAACTGCATTCTGAGTTTCTCCAGCTTCAAATTGGAGGGGAGGGGACTCACCAGGTTAAGCTCATCAAACTATTCTGTCAGATATGTTAGATCCAAATGTTCTACCATCAGCTGGATCAGTTCACTACTCTTTCCTTTACTGGGCAACTTTTAACTGTGGCATACCTTAGCACAGAGCAGCTGAGAGCTGTAGATAGGGAGGTAATGTTTTCCCATTCTGATCTCCTCCCACATCTGGGCGTCTAAAGTTTTCATTTTCTTGTGTTTGAGGAAAGGAATTGCTGTAGTAATGCACTGTATTTTAAATTTGTTCCAGCACCGAGTTTTTTCTTTGACTTCCAATTGGCATTCTCCATATTCAATTCGGCTTGTGTCCTAAATTTTTTCAAATGGGTTATCCCAGAATTGAGCTCCCAATTTCTGTTATGGACAGGAGAGGGGTTATTTTAAATGGTGCTAATTTCTCTTCTCACCGTCTGTTGTAAACAAAGGTGTTTTTGATCTGCTTCCCTTTTAAAAGCAGTGACATATTTCCCAATGTTTTGGTCTGTCGATTTCCTATTAATAAGTCCGCCACAAACTGGAGAGAGGATTAACTCAAAGGATTAGTTTATTTGCACGCAACATGGAAAGGAGGGCCGCAATGTGGGTGCCATTGCATTTGAATAGTGAATAGAGGGATAGAGAGAACGTTTAACAGTACAGAGACCACAAAGAAAATAAATATTGTTTCATGTGGGTTCCAGAATCCAGAATCAAAGTTCAGTCAGGCATTCCTTCAGTGGTTGGGGAGCTGAAAGCCGACGCTGTATAATTCACTTTTCCAGTTGTGCTGATTCACATGATGAGATGGACATGCAGAGTTTAATCAGTCTTGAGGCAATGGGACATAATTTCCAGCAGAAGCAGTGTAGATGGGGCCAGGTGTTCCACCTCGGCAGAGCTCCTTGTCTGTGAGGCTGCTGGTCAGATGATGGAGAGGGGAGACAGCTCTTCAGCTCAGCAAGGCAATTTTTAAAAATCATTTACGGAATGTGGGAGTCGCTGGCTAGGTCAGCATTCATTGCCCTTCCCTAGACGAACATGTTTACAAGCCAGAGGCCTATGTTACTTTACCCCCAACCTCTCCACCCAGTCTCCAACAAAGGATGTGTGTCCATCTTTGGAATTAGCTGGGTTACGAAGACTGCTCAATGTCAAAGCCATTATGAATTGGAAGGGAAATTGTTTTGGAACAATTGGAAGCCTTTTGTTTTAGCAGACCATCCGTCTTAAGGCCAGCCTGGGTTATTAGATGCAGTTGTCCTTTGTATAGCTCTCTTTGAAGTTGGGCTCAGTCCACAGGTGGCTTCTTTTGTTCAGGAGTTGCAGACACACTAGGTTCACCCATTTTAAGGATCTTGTTCAGTTTAAAATTTTCAAACATTGCAATATATATATATATTTTGTGAAAATATACAGGTGGGGGTCTTGGCCTCTCAAAATTATTAAAAAACAAAATATGACGCAGAGAAGGATTTTTTTTTAAAAAAATGCTCCTCTTGGCATGGGGAGGGGGGAATTGTCTCTTTTATGATCCCAGTTGATGTTATAACTAGACAGAAATATTCCAGAATGGAACCCTGGCTTAAAAGACATGACCATGATACTCCGCCTCGCCGTGCCACATTCCTGTTTTACCCCGCCGGCGAGATGCTCCGTTACACCGGCTAGTTAATGGGGTTTCCCATTGTGGGGCAGCCCACGCCGTCGGGGGGGCTGCCGGCAAAACGGAGCATCCCACCGGCAGAAAACCCAGCCCCATAACTTTTACCTTTTCTAAATAAAACATGGAGGAGCAGAGTCTACTAAACATGAAAGATGAGATTTTAATTCAATTACTCCTTTACTCTCTCCCCTTAGCTTAACAAATACACACCGATTTGAAGATTAACATAGATTACAATGGTCTCATTAACACCCAGTGCCGTGGTCCAATACATTCTCCACTCTGAAACCCAAGTGAATGTGGGTGTCTCTTCGCAATCCCCCCCACCCCCCAGTTAATTGTCATGCGAGAGATTCTGAACTCCAATCCCACAACATCCTTCAAATCTTCTCTCAATCATGCTTTCCATTTGTGGTTGGCATTCCAAAATCTTGGGGGCCAGTTTAGCTCAGTTGGCTAGACAGCTGGTTCATGATGCAGAGCAATGCCAGCAACGTGGGTTAAATCTCCACCAGTCAGCTCTACCCCTCAAAGGGGAAAGCAGCCTATGGTGATCTGGGACCTGCCGACTTTACCCAAAGCCTCTAATGTGGAGTCAGTTGCCTCGGTACTCTGACCTGTGGCATTATGAAAGGAGCCTATTGGTGGGTGGCAGGGCATTCTCTAAATAGGCGATAGGTCTCATTCCAATTCAAATCAGGACTCTTAATGATATACTTGCATTGCATTGTAGAGCCATAAGGAGCAGGATATTTTAGAGGCCATTGACCAACTAACTGCAGCGAGAATCCATTTGCTTTTGCAGCACATCTGTCAAGTTGTTTTTTTAAAAGTCACAAAATTGCAGCAGCCTCCAACTTGGGACCAGTTAAGGTGCTCCACCTGACAGCATGCCAAAACTCAGTCGACATAATCAATGAGGTTGCCTTCAAAAATCAATGTTCATCATGGAGACGTGCTTTTATGATGCCGAACAATTGAATGGTTGAAACATACTCCAGTGCATGTTGACTCTGCTTCAGCTTTTTAGCTTGGATCTAGAGTTCCCCAACATCACAAGACTTAGGGAAGCGAGAAAGATTTAGTTCTGAAGCAACTTTTGTTTTTTAAAAAAAAAGGTATAGAAAACAGATCACAGCAAGGTAAAAAGTGATAATAGGACAAAAGATTAAAACATACGGCACATACGGAACATCACAAACCTCGATATATTGAGGGCACTAACATATAAGTGACCCAAGTCTCTGAGATTTGGGATGGTGTTATGGTTGGGATAGATGGGTGCCCTAGTGCACTTTTGATGTATCGGAACTATCATTAAAGACTTTGTAAAAACTCAGTAACCCAAACTACTGTCAGATTGCAGCACTTCCTTGGCAGCTAATTATTTTGGCTGCACAAATATAATTCTCTTTTATTTTCAGACTTTAAAATCAGCGCCGTTCATGCTGCAGGTTTCAATCAACACCTACTGGAAGCTAGTACTCAGTTCCAAAAAAATCAGGGGAAAGGCACAATAGATGTGTGGTGGCTGTTTGATGATGGAGGTATGAAGCCTATTATTTTCCAAAAATGTCTAATTTTAATGCCTGTGAATGTAACATTCTGAGGTGTTCATTAGATTTGCAAATTGATAATGTAAGCTTTCGGATTAATGTATGGCCCCAGGATGACTCGAAGCATTTTGCAATGAAGTACTTTTAAAGTGCAGTCGCCGTTTGCACTCAGCAACCTTCCACAAATTTAAATGAAATAAATTACCAGATCATCTGGTGGTTAAGGGAGAAATATTGGCCAGAATACTGGGAAAATTTCCCTCCTCTCCTCAAATCGTGCCATGGGATCCAAGGATAGGTGCCCTGTGACGCTTTTAGGAAAGCCCCGCTGAATTAAGTGCCAATCTTGCAGTTGATAAGCCAGTGTTGGGCCGTTCCCAACCGATTGGAGGCTGGCAGCAGTCTGTACTTGGCAGTGCTGGCTGCTGCCGGTACCACACTCACCTGAGGCTTCAGACTGAAGCAAGACTCCAGCACAGGTGATTGATTGTGGTGGGAGGGGTTTGAGGAGGGAGGTGATTTTTTGGCAGTCCCTCCTTTCTCGATGACGGGTCTCGAACAGAGTGCCTCCTCTCCTCCCTCCCCAGGTTTGCAAGCAAAAATGCCAGGGGTTTACCCTGCTCACCACATGGCGTTTCCCCTGCCTGCCAATCAGTGGTTGGATAATTGCTGACTTAAGGACTTCAGTTGTTGCCCGGGCCTTCCCTAATCAGGGTGGAGACGGGAAAGTGGCGGAGTCGCTATCCGCCATTCTCCCACCTGATTAAATCTCTCTTTCCCACTACCTAATGTGCCACATGGAAGGGAATTGAATTCTGTCCAGTGATTGAGCTTTGATTCAGTGCTCGTACTCTTGCCTCAGTTGGGTACTATTTTCAAACTGAGATTTCTAGTTGGATGATTAAAATATTTCGATATATAAAGGTTAAAAGAGTTCCTGTTCTTTTTTGGTATTGGCAATATCTATTGGGTCCCATGTGTAATTCTAAAGTTAGCTATGGAATCTAAAACTATTTCAGTCTTTCTTTATTCAATCAATACAAGTTTTCTTTTCATAATGTTGCTTTAAAATTCTACTTGTCAATTATTAACCCAATATCATCACTTCAATAGGTTTGACGATTCTCATTCCCTATCTGTTAACTACACGAAAAAAATGGTGTGGCTGTAAATTGCGTATCTTTATTGGAGGGAAACTGGACAGTATTGATGAGGAGAAGCGAGCGTAAGTTTTTAAGAAAAAGATCTCTTACACATTTAAATAATTTGGATATTATTAACGCCATTGATTAGATATTTGCACTCTTGGCTTTTTGGGAAATTTTGCAAACCTAATTTTGTGATGTGAATGTTTGTGAATATTGGTTAAAGTACAAAACTTAGCTGAAATGTTTTAACGTATTGAAAAACGCCTGTTTTTTGAAGAGCAAAAGGCAGAAATTCACTACTAAAACCACTGAACTTCCCAACAACAGATGCAGAGTGTCCTTCAAGGTGATGTGTTCACCCAAATGTACACATGTATATTATAAAGATGCATTTGAATGCGCACATTGACACTAAAGGGACTCTTTAGTATTTCCCTTTGCATCAAATTTGAAGTAAGGTAGAATCATAGAGGACAAAAGAAAGTCATTCAGTTCATGCCTGTGCCAACTCTTTGAAAGAGCTGTCCAATTAGTCATTTCTGGTCTTGCCCCATTACCTTGAATTTTTATCTTTTAGCAATTACCTAAATCTGTAGCCTGTGGTTACTAACCCTCCTGCCAGTTGCTATAGTTTCTCCTTGTTTACTCTAAAAGCCCTTCATAATTTGGAACATTTCTGCCAAATCTCTCCTTGACCTTCCCTGTACTTTGGAGAACAATCCCAGCTTCTCTGATATTTTCGTATGACTAAACGTGTCCCCGACCCTCCATTGTCCCTAATTTGTCACTGCTTGTCAGACATTCTGTACTTGATCAGCAAATATTTCCCCAACTGAATATTGGGAAGACTGAAACCATTGTCTGTCACTGAGAATGCAGTTCCTGACCACTGACTCCTTCCCCCTCCCTGGAAGCTGAACCAGATAATTTGCAACCTTGCTATTTGACCCCAAGGTGGACTTGCACCCGTTTGTGGTCAGTGCACCTAATGATGCCTTCTTTACTAAACTGGCATTCAGAAAAAACAGGTCCGTGTAGCCTAACCGGCTGTCTTTGTGGGGACCATTTAGCTGAGTTGGATGGACAGCTGGTTCATGATGCAGTGCAGTGCCAACAGCGCAGGTTCTAGTCCCATATCGGCTGAAGTTATTAATAAAGGCTCCGCCTTCTCAACCTTGACCCTCGCCTGAGATGTGGTGACCCTCTGGTTAAGTCACCACCAGTCATCTCTTCCGCCTCACAGGGGAAAGCAGCCTATGGTCATCTGGGACTATGGCGACCATTGGAACACACCACTGACAAAGTGCAATTCTAACAGGTTTCACCTGCTTACTGGTACAAAACTATTTCTCGGCTCCTCCGTCTTTGCCGTGCCCCTCCTCTTTATTGCCTCTAACCCAAACAAATCTCAAGAGAGTGGTTTTGCAATTCCACCGCCAAACCTCTACAGTAAGCCCTGCCTTATTATGGCTGCTTTCTTTGTGACCATGACACTGTTCCTCCGCTTCTTACACCAAGGCACTAGCTGGAAGTGTTTGGTTACAAGAGATGTGGCAGACATGTCTCACTTTCTATGAGAAATTACATGAATGAGTACCCGAATGGCTTGACTTGGTAACTTTGGAAACCAGGAAGGTTTAAATATTAGAACATAGAACATAGAACAGTACAGCACAGAACAGGCCCTTTGGCCCTCGATGTTGTGCCGAGCAATGATCACCCTACTCAAACCCACGTATCCACCCTATACCCGTAACCTAACAACCCCCCCTTAACCTTACTTTTTAGGACACTACGGGCAATTTAGCATGGCCAATCCACCTAACCCGCACACCTTTGGACTGTGGGAGGAAACCGGAGCACCCGGAGGAAACCCACGCACACACGGGGAGGACATGCAGACTCCGCACAGACAGTGACCCAGCCGGGAATCGAACCTGGGACCCTGGAGCTGTGAAGCATTTATGCTAGCCACCATGCTACCGTGCTGCCCCAAAAATATTGATCCATGTCCTGTGCTGAACAAGCTTACCTCAGCAGTTGGAGTAATATAATTAGCCCTGGCCTAAGAGAGGAGAAATCTGCCAAGGTGTCTGCTTCAAAACTCTAGTTACTCCTGTTAGAAGTGATTTATTGATTAAGGAACCAGCTTGGTTGTGCTGTGTGCCAGAATCAATAAGCCTCCTGATATTTACTATCGATGGACAGGTGAATAATAAGCACTAGTGTGGTACAATAATGAAATGAAATAGAGTTTCTACAAGAAATCAAAGCGCTGAGGAGAAAAGGAAATTAATGAGGAAAATCTGCTGGTGCATGTTGTCTGCACATGCATCTGTATTTATCCCTTTCATAGGCAAATGTTAATTATCTTTACGGTATGACATTGCCGGAGGTCTTTTGCTTAACAATGGTGAGCTGTAGAAAATGAGCAAGTCAACATTGTGTGTTATTTGAGATTTCACTTTTGTTTGGATCATCTTTAACGTTTCAGGAGAAAGGGAGCTGTGATTTTATTTTGGCTTCAAATGTAAAACGGAAGATGGTTGAAGGTCAAGCTTCAAATTAGCTACAACTTTCTTCAATCGGTTAGGTCTTGATCTAACTTCAACTACTAATAATGTCTCAAAGGCCAGCATATCAAGTCATGTGGCATTTACCAACAAACAATGTGAACAAGCTAAGAAAGCTATGTGTATGCAATCAAAATAATATCCACACAGTAATTAACATGCAGTTGTCTATTGCTCAGGCAATATTTGTTGCTGCGTTTCCAGCATGAAGAATATACACTCTCACGGATCAACCTGCATACAAATTATATAAAATCACAAACCCCTGCTCTAACTTTGAAAGACGAGCTTTGGTTATCCAAAAGAAGCTGCCACTGCCAATGCAGAGAATACCGGTTTGCATTACAAATATAGAATGGAAATAATCTATTAATAAATCACCAACGTTTCAAAAACCCTCTGACTGTTCAGCATTTCTGGAAAACCAAATCTGACCATTGGGAACTTTCTTTTTAGATTCTAGTTTGAAAACCTGTGGTCAAACAGAAGAATGCATAAAACTTTAAAAGCAGCTAGCACTTTGATTTGGAAGACTGTTTCTAGCCATTTTACGTGTAGAAAGATATCCTTAATGGGAGGGTACCCTTGTTGATGAAATGCTAGGTCAAAGAGATATATTTTGAGAGACTTTTAAGGAAGGCATCAAAGGCTGTTAGAACAAAAGCAAAGGGAGAATCAGGCGGAGGACAAAAAGGGACAAGACTATTGATAAGAGATGAGATAATTCCCTGAAATGTTTTAAATTTAATCCACTGTAGTTCTTGATGATGAAGCTGATGGTCAAGTGGAACCTAGTTTAGGACAGGATGCAAATAGAATCCCTACAGTGCAGAAGGAGGCCATTCAGAGGCACCGACTCTCTGAAAGAGCACCCTAACTAGGGTCAGGCCCCCACCTTATCTCAGTAACCACACTTAACCATTTGGATATTAAGGGGCAAATTCAGCCTTCGGCCCATCGGGTCTGCACTGACCCCCTTTAATCCCATCTAACCTGCACATTTTTGGACTGTGGGAAGAAGCTGGAGCACTGGGAGGAAACCCACACAGTCACTGGGAGAATGTGCAAACTCCACACACAGTCACCCAAGGGCCAGAATTGAACCTGAATTCCTGGCACTGCGAGGCAGCAGTGCCAGCCACCGTGCCACTTAGCGGAAACAAGAGCACAATTGAAGTGCTCCAGTTTAGAAATGATAAAAGTATGGATAGGATTTTGGTGGTAGTGTGATTTTAAACTAGGGGATTTAAACTTGGCACTATTGTGACAATATTGCACAGTTTAAAGTAAGTATCCTAATAGTGGATAGACCATAGGATGACTTAGTTTCAGGCAGTCTGGCTGCATGGAGATAATGGAGGTCAAGGGAAATGTAGTGAAGAGGTACAACTGGGAAACCACATGGAAGCTAACCTGTGTTTAAGGATTAATCGAAGGGATGAAGAATGGTTCCCCGGGGACTCGGTGGTACTTGCTTAAAAGTTGTAGAAGTCATTGCTGGAAATGTGTTCATTGCATTGCAAGAAAGGAACCATACAAAGGCAGTCTCACTGAGATAAACCATGGGGGAAGGATGACTCTGATTGGCAATGTCTGGTGCTGCAGAGAAGTCAGGGAACAATGATGCATCTGGGTTGCAGTGACAGCAGATATCAGCAGTGACTTGTAGTAGTTGGTGCTCTGGGCAAACGGAAGCGATTCAAACAGGGGGGCAGTAAGTGAGCACACATCCAGGAGGCAACCACACGTTTAGACATTGGACTGCAGTTAGAGGGAGCAGATCATTTTTGATGGGGTTTTTGATTGTGACTTTGAAACACCAAGGGATAGTATGTGGATGGAGTGAGTAACTGGCAATATCGGTGCAAGGAACATAACGGGTTGTTGAATCATGAGGGAACCGGGAGGAATAGAAATAAAATTAAAGGAGCTGTAAGATTGAATATTTATTACACATGCACATGCATTTTTATGGGCTCTCGGCAGTTTGACCAGTATCAGCTTGGGATCTAGGGTCAGAATTTTATTACCTCCTCCCCCCCCCATAACATTTCAAAAGAGAGGGTGAAGTGTTGGTACTCTGCTGCCTTCCTGCCTCTGCCCTGATTGGGCTGCCTTCCTGCCTCTGCCCTGATTGGGCTGCCTTCCTGCCTCTGCCCTGATTGGGCTGCCTTCCTGCCTCTGCCCTGATTGGGCTGCCTTCCTGCCTCTGCCCTGATTGGGCTGCCTTCCTGCCTCTGCCCTGATTGGGCTGCCTTCCTGCCTCTGCCCTGATTGGGCTGCCTTCCTGCCTCTGCCCTGATTGGGCTGCCTTCCTGTCTCTGCCCTGATTGGGCTGCCTTCCTGCCTCTGCCCTGATTGGGCTGCCTTCCTGCCTCTGCCCTGATTGGGCTGCCTTCCTGCCTCTGCCCTGATTGGGCTGCCTTCCTGCCTCTGCCCTGATTGGGCTGCCTTCCTGCCTCTGCCCTGATTGGGCTGCCTTCCTGCCTCTGCCCTGATTGGGCTGCTTTGCCAACTGATGGTCAGTCGAGACCCTTAAGTTAAAAATTAACGTCCACTTAAGGGCCTCATCCAACTGCCATTGGAAGGGTCTCCACACAGGGAGCCCAAAAAGCAAACCCAATTGGTGGGGACAGCTTGGCAATGGTGTCTTTTGTTAAAAATATTCAGTACCTGGTTGAGAGACCCCAGCATTGAGAAGGAGGGATACTGGCTGAAAGCCACTCTCCCTGCCCTTGCTTCCAACCCCCTCCCCCACTTGTGACCACAGCCAACCCACAGCCTCCTGTCCTGTCCTTACTCACCGTTGGCTTGGTGTCTATTGATCCTCGGCCTCTGAGTGCATTACCCGTCTTAGACTCCAAAAAGGAGACCAGAATCGGTTATTGAATTCTGTCCATATAATTTATTAAAGATTGTAAAACAGCCAGGACAGGTCCATCTTAACCTCCACGTAAGTGTCAGACAGAACACATCATCTCTGCTTACAGACGCAAGGCCACAAGTTAGATAGTTTTTAGACAGTCCTGTCACTCCTCTTTGCTCTGTAGCCCAGCCCTTCCCTAACGAGTTATATTCATTCAAGACCCTCAAGATCTCCATGGTGACGCTATTATCCTTAATATCTGAGGAGTCGCTGTGACCTTTCCAATTGGCTTCTAATTCCTTTTCTCCAATAACGGCTAATGCCAGCAGCTTGGATTCTTGTGAAAACAAAGAGTTAGTCTCTCTCTCTCTCTCTCATCACCTATCTGGCCATGAGGCCCCAACTAACTACTTATTGTGAACCTAGAAGCTGCCCTGAACCATTTTACTTTTAATACAAAGGATAATATGGTCACCACTCCTAATTCACAGAATATTTTGTATTACCTAGTGTATTAGATTGTAATACGAATTATAGAACATAGAACAGTACAACACAGCACAGGCCCTTCGGCCCTCGCTGTTTAGAATTATACTTGAGGTAATACAAAGTGTGTCCTTGATTACCATTTATAAAGGTTATACAGAATGAATTCTGAACATAAACGCATGGCATTAATCATAGTTTATAATGTGACCTTCTATAACACTCCCTACATATGTTTTAGTTAATACATAGGTGTCAAATAATAATGATAGCTAAAACTTGTCATTACAAGTTAACCATATGCTGTTACAGAGTCGAAAGTAATTACTTCTTTGTAACACTTCTAAGACAGATCATTGTTTAAGCACCTGTGTTTCGACTCCAGGTCTCTGATAGCACAGTCCTCCACTAATTAGTTTCTGCTGATAGCAAAAGTGGGTCAGTCCAGTTGCCTTGCTGAATTAACACTCCTGTGATAAGTGTCTGTCCTTAGATTGCCTAGTCTCAGGCCTTGAATCAGTGGGTATCATAACCAGCCTTTTGGTTTAATGAAAGCCTCAATCAGTTAAGTCATCTGGATAACACTTATCCTGCAAAGGCTACAGGTTCTCTTATCTCCAGCGGAGGCCCCTGCCTGTTACCTCTTTAAGTTTTCTCCACCAGCCAACCAGACAGATGTTGCTGAGGCAAACGTTAATGAAGTTTCTGTCAGCAAGCCACAAGTTATTTCTGAAGGCCAATAGAACAACACCTGTTTAATGAGCAGGAACCAGCGTCATTTGGCTCTGAGCTACTCCTGGGAGTGAGCAGAGCAGATGAGGGGCCAACCTCCTGAGGTTATGTCTGGTTTGTATGTTTTGTCCAAAATGAGGTTCAGCTGAATTAACAGATGGTCTGTTCTGACCAACACAAAATGGAAGAATAATCCAAAATGGAGGAAACCCCAACTTCCGAATCCCTCATTGGCAGCTGCCACTGCCCCTTGTGTCCTTAATCCTGGGGAATGCCTGCCATTGGTCACTTAACTGCCACCAGCTGGTAGCAGCTCTGTCTCAAACATTGTCTTCGTGTTGTGCAGGAAATGTCCTTAATTGCAGCAACTTGAGCTCTGGGTTTCGGAACTTGGGCAGCAGTTGCATTTGAGAGGTTGAAGGGTTCGTGGATAGCAGTTATAGAAGTGGTCAACCCGCAGTTTAATATTATGTAGGGAGGGAGGGAATGGGTGGCCACCAGACAGTCAAAAAGGAACAGACAGGTAGCATAGGGGATCCCATGTATGCATCCCACACTCCAACCAGTATTCAGTATGCATACCGATTAGACTGATGGTTCATCTGGGGAGTGCAATCAGAGCCAGGTTCATGGCATCATGGGTATATGAATTATGGTAGAATGATGGGGTGTAGATTAATTTGTTCTTAATCTAGGACAAAAATTCGGCACAATATTGTGGGCTGTATTTTTCTATGTTCTATTAGTCCGCCGTAGATGTGTAATCCAGGAATGAGGCATGGCTCTGGGGTGATGCACTTTGTCATGTATTTACCAGTTTACAGGGTAGGTAGTCAGAAACTACAGTTATGTTTTCAATGTTTGTGTTAGTACAGCAAAATCCATATGTGTAATCTGCTATAAATGAACACTCCTGCGCCAATTTGCAAAATCAAACTTGCATTTTAATACTCACTGATGTTATTCGTTCTTAATGTGCACATGGACTCCATTTCCACAATTCCTCAGTTAACACTGGTAGCACAAGTGGCTAGCACTGTGGCTTCACAGCACCAGGGTCCCAGGTTTGATTCCCCGCTGGGTCACTGTCTGTGTGGATTCTGCACGTTCTCCCCGTGTGTGCGTGGGTTTCTTCCGGGTGCTTCGGTTTCCTCCCACAGTCCAAAGACATGCAGGTTAGGTGGATTGGCTATGCTAAATTGCCCTTAGTATCCAAGAAGGTTAGATGGGGTTATTGGGGGGCAGCATTATGGTGCAGTGGGTTAGCCCTGTTGCCTCACGGCGCTGAGGTCCCAGGTTCGATCCCGGCTCTGGGTCACTGTCTGTGTGGAGTTTGCACATTCTCCCCATGTTTGCGTGGGTTTCACCCCCACAACTCGAATATGTGCAGGGTAGGTGGATTGGCCTTAATTGGAAAACAAAAGGAGGTGTTATTGTGTTATGGGGATAGGGTGGAAGTGAGTGCTTAAGTGGGTCGGTGCAGACTTGATGGTCCGAATGGCCTCCTTCTGCACCGTATGTGCTATGTTTTAACACTAAAGCTACCGTGGGGAAATCTCCACAATATTTAGATTAAATAAGAAATATAGTGATCTGTTGCAAAGAACATTTAATGAATAAGCAAAGTTTCAGTAAATTGTGACAGCTGCTCTCTTCAGGTATTGTAATGCAAACAGGTTTCGTGTCACTGTGCCAGCAACTCTCGCCTGCTTGACATTCACAGACTTTTTCAAATAATCTTTGCATTAAAATTTCAATTTCTATTGCCAAATAGAGAAGTGAGGGATTTGATTAGCAATGGGGAATTTACACAGGAGGTGCCCCATAAGTATTCTGATGGCAATGAGGGGAGAGGTATGAAGGAGATTTATTTGTATTGCGAGTGGAAGGGTATGAAGATGGGGAGACTTTTGAAAATCTGATGTTTAAAAACTGGGTAGGAGTGAAAGAATAGAAAGTGGAATGAAGGAAGATTGCTCGAGTGTGGTTGCAGGTGGGTGACAGTGGACGGGATTTACCCACCACCCAGCCATGTGCTTTTCGGCAGCTCGCCAGTGGGGTCTACCAGTCCCGCCGTTGTCGACAGGATTTCCGTTGACAGCTGCCCTCCTCGCTGGGAAACCCGTGCGCTGGCGCGGGACCGGAATTCCCTGCTGCCGTGAATAGCCTGTAAATCCTGCCGTGTCCGCTGTCCTGGGACAGTCTCTATTCACTGTGTCCACCACTGATCTAGACATTGGGTTGGAGGGGGTGAAGTTAAGATTGGCGACAGCACTAAAATTAGAAACATTAAGGTTCACCAGACTAATCCCCGAGATGGCGGGATTGGCTTGTGAGAAGAAATTGAGGAAACTGGGCCTATATTCTCTTTACGTTCATAAGAATGAGAGTTGATCTCATTGAAACAATTCTTACAGGGCATGACAGGGAAAATGTGGACAGGATGGTTCCCCAGCTGCTGAGTGTAGAACAAGGGTAGAAGGTCTCAGAATAAGGGACAGGCCATTTAATACTGAGGGTGGTGCAGCTTGGAATTTTTTACCCCAGAGGGCTGTGGCAGATCATTGAGCATGTTTAAGATACCGATCAATAGATTTTTGGATACTATTGACAAGAAATATAGAGATAGTGGGAAAACTACATAAGTGGTAGATGATCAGCCATGATCTGAATGACAGAGCAGGCTCTATTGGCCTACCCCTGCTCCTATTTCCTTGTTCCTAATTCTGAGGAGCTGCAAGAAGATATTAGCGTGATTGTGGAATTGGCTACAAGCTGGGAGATGGAATTCCACCGATTGTGGAATTGGCTACAAGCTGGGAGATGGAATTCTACCGATTGTGGAATTGGCTACAAGCTGGGAGATGGAATTCTACCGATTGTGGAATTGGCTACAAGCTGGGGGATGGAATTCCACCGATTGTGGAATTGGCTACAAGCTGGGTAATGGAATTCCACGTCAGTAATTTGGAGGTGGTACACTTTGGTTAAAAAAATACGCTGACTCGTGACTCAACTGAAGCCTTATTTGAACATGTGCAGGGAAGATAATTGCATCATCAAAACCGTGTCAGGAGTTAGAAGTTAAATGAAAATCCTTCATCTAAATGCTTGGCCCAATATTTGTCTTGCAAAAAATACCAAAACACAAGTTACTAAAGTTGTTTGAAAATAGAGGGCATATGCAAACCAAAGTTCTGCTCTGGAGATTGCAGATGTATGTTATTTACTTTCCACTCTGAATAAAACCCTGAATGGAAATATAGAGCAGTACGGTTGTCTATTCACATGTTGCCTATCCCCATTGCAGTTTCTAGAGTCGGTCAGTGCAGGAAGTGCTCCCTCTTGTGTTCATACAGCATACTTTGAGTGATATGAAAGAGTTGAAGGATTTAGTACTTCAGATTCAAAAGATATTAAAAGCAGCACCTCGAGTGGATAAGACCATGAGAAAAGTACTTTATGTAAAGAGAAAGAATATGAAAGTTGAGATATATTGGCAGACTTCTATAAACCCTCAATAATGAGTTTAGATGCATGTATTTTAGGAAGGATGTTGAAACAATAGTGAGTGTATAGTGCAGGCACATAGAATGAGAATGACTACTTATATGGAGGATAAACACCTACAATGCAGTTTGATCGAACTGTGATTCTGCCACCGTGTATCTGGTCCAGAAACGATAATGTTTTAAATACAGTAAAACGTTTTATTGTGTATCGTTCCAATTGCTTCTTTACAGAATGGCTGCACTTCTAGGCAAATTCCGGATTCAGTGCGCTGACATCAAGGTCATCGGCGACATTAACATGAAACCAAGCAAAGCGAGGTAGGCAGTCTGAATTGTTTTTTTTCCCTGTAACCTATAACTGTCCAAGGGAGATTTCGGTACATTGCTGCAACCTGCAGAAGCGCAGGACAGCAGTGTCGATGTTTGTGAATCATGGATGGGGGTAGTGGGTTATTGTCATCAATCCCACAAACACCGACTAAGCTAGTGGCTTGTTTCAGAAATGATCTTGGTGTATTCTAGGATAGGTCTTGCTCTCCATTTGCAGTGAATGATGTTGCAGACAGATTCTAAATCTTTATTGAAACACAAGATTATGAGGGGGTTTCAGCGGGTAGATGCTGAGAGGATGTTTGCCCTTGTGGGGCAATCTAGACCTTGGGGACACAGTTTAAAAATAAAGAAGACTCCTATTTACTACAGATGAGGAGGAGCTTCGTCTCTCAGAAGATCACTAATCTTTAGAATCCTTTACCCCAGAGAGTAGTGGAAGCTGAGACATTGACTATATTAAGGGTTAAGTTATAGACAGATTTTTGCTCAATAAGGGAGTCGAGGACTATGGAAAGGGGGGGGCAAGCAGGAAAGGGGGGGGGGGGCAAGCAGGAAAGTGGTGTTAAGGCAACCATCAGATCAGCCATTATCTTATTGAAGCAGGCTCGAGGGGTTGAAATCTGTGGAATGGGAATAAAGGACGGTTTTGCCTGAGGAAATACTCATTCCTATTGTTCCAGAGTGTGTTCTACACATCCATCTCTGTCTAGGTCAAACTTTGCTACAGATGTAAAACAGAAAGAAAGCCAGTAATGTGCATGAGGACACCTGACCTCATTGAGGAATAGTGCAGAAGCATGAGGGATAGGTGAAGAATGGAAAATATAAACTCAACTGTTGAGCTTATAGAATTTTACATGAATCCGCAGCTAAACTCCCGGTTCAAGTACATACCCAAAACATATTTTTTTAATAAGAAGTCTTACAACACCAGGTTAAAGTCCAACAGGTTTGTTTCAAACACGAGCTTTCGGAGCACGGCTCCTTCTTCAGGCACCTGAAGAAGGAGCCGTGCTCCGAAAGCTCGTGTTTGAAACAAACCTGTTGGACTTTAACCTGGTGTTGTAAGACTTCTTACTGTGCTCACCCCAGTCCAACGCCGGCATCTCCACATCATGGATATTTTTTTAAGTTTGGGGAAGCCAAATATGCTGAGAAGACAAATGCAAGTTGTCTCAAGGGTGCTGTCCAGTGTTCGATATTTGCAGTAACAGATGAAAATACAGCACTGGGCCAATTTGAAGACTTGTTTTAATGTGATCAGATTATTGTTCTTGTAATTGCACCATTTTACAGAACAGACATGGAACTCTATCATTAGTTATGGAATCATTTCTGCCTGCTTTGACTGCTAATTGTAATGACTGATTACAGCTGGAAAACATTTGAGGAATTGATTGAACCATACCAACTGCATGAGGGTTCCAAGGATCCTGCAACTGCAGAGATACTGCAGAAAGAATATCCATGGAAAATTACTGATGCTGAGCTGGAGAGATTTAAAGACAAGGTGGGCAGAAAATAGTTTCAAAATATATAAATTTTGCCCCTAAATTATTTATGATTAATGGTCATCATAAATGTACATGTAATTACAGTGACTTTTTGTTTTAAATTAAAGACCTACCGCCAGGTCCGACTCAACGAACTTCTGCAGGAGAACTCCCGATCTGCCAATATTATCGTTGTGTAAGTGCAGTCTATGGACATTACACCTAAATCAACTAATTAAGCACTGATTATCACAGGAAACAGTAAGGATTGTTCTTGGTGTTTTAGATAACGTTACATTATAGATTCAAAAGTATATTTTGCTCCTATTTTTAGTGGAGAAAGTAGGTATGATTTTAGTCTATACATTGGGAAAGAAATTGCTATGGGTACGATATAACCAAATGGGAACTATGTCCCATAGCAAATGCATTTTGCCGCGTGTATCCCAGCACTCGCAGTACTGGGAAACACAACGCTATCTAACGGGACTCTGGTTAGATACTGGGCCTCAGCGCGGAAAGCACAGCCGAGGCTTCACTGAGGAGTCCCACTCATCAGAGTTCCTCACCCACCAGAGCTCCTCAGTGTAGTGGGAGATCGGAACAACGTTTTAAAATGGGGTCCCGATCTCTTGAGCCCCCGAACAACCCTCTCCACGTGTACACCATGGCATGCTGCTTTTCAGCCGCACTGTTGCTGGTAGATCGCGCCAAGTAAATTCTACTTTAGTATTCTTCGGAATATATTGGCTTGTATTAGCCACACCTGCATTATTAGAATCTTTTTTGAACTTAACCTTTCATTTTCTTTCACACACTAGGAGTTTGCCAATCGCAAGGAAGGAAGCTGTATCAAGTTACCTTTATATGGCTTGGTTGGAGATTCTTTCCAGAAACCTGCCTCCTGTCATAATGATCCGAGGAAATCAAAAGAATGTCCTGACCTTCTACTCCTAACAGAAAATTTCATGTCGAGGCGACAGCAAATGCCCCATTCACTGCAACAATTATTTATCGCGCAGCACATTTGCTTAAAAAGGGCAACATTTGATTGAAGTTCCTGATTTCCTGCTCCATTTCACAAATAATGTCACGAGTTAGTCTTCTAAAATCACAGTGATATTTGGTCAACATGTCATGAACTAGTCTGATTAATAGTACCTTGCATTTTAAAACATTATTCTCCAATTACTAATTTTACAAAGATGGAATAGCATTCCCTTGTGCAGCCATTATATTAAAGGAATAATATATTCATTGCAGGTCATTATGTGGATCCTAAATTCTTCAGCCTCAAGATTTTCCAAGGGGTTTCTGCTGCATTGTTACTGTTTGATATTTCCATTAACTCCGTTTAAATCAGGGTTTTATTAGAGGTTTTGACTCAATTATGTAACTTAATGAGCATATACACCAGAAGGAACGGTTGAGAAAAGTCTGTTACGGATGTCTGACGAGCACAAATTCAAAACTTAACTAAATTTGAGAAAAGAGAGAATGTGTTTAACCAGACTGGGTGCACAACAGATAGTGAAATTAAGGAAGAAGTGCAGAGATAGAACAGAATGGAATGAAAAGGGAATGGTGTGAAATTCCATAGAAAGGAGAGGCACAAAAAAAATCAGTTATATTTGGGGGAATTTCTTGCAATATGATACAAATATTCATTTTGCTGACATTCAATGACTGACTTGTGTAAGTAACAATGTAATCTGCAAAACATAAATAGTATTCTTGTATCTGGTGAGTGTTGAATAAATGGTAGTAGAATTTAAACTTGTCACCCTCGAACTTCTTTCACATAGTGAAATTTACAAGAGATCTCTTACTGTTTTGTAAATGTTTCTGTTAATTAAATGACTGGATCATTACAACATGTTGGACGCAATTTAACGGCGGTGTTGCGCCCGGTGCAGATCCATGTGCACCGGTTAAATTGTGGGAGAGGTAGAAACCGGGATCTGCGTAGGCGCTAATCGCTTTGCGATCTAACCGGCCCGCTCCTGTTGGCGGATTACGTATCCTCCCAGACGTGGAGAGACACCAAGTAAGGGCAATTTACATTTCATTAATGAGATGGATGCCCTATCTAATGGCCTCCCGGGAACTAACCAGCTCCCCAATGAGAGGTCACACAGGCGACGTTTAGCACTCTATTTAAAAACGGGAACCTAGCGCGATGGCTGCTGAGGGGATCGGAGGAGGTTGACTACCCATCTTCATTTTCGTCCTGTATTTGTGTAAGGCTCTATATAAATGCAAGACTTTTATTTTCTTTCGATGGAACAGTAAGCAGAAGCTCTGGCTGTCTGTTCAAATGGGTATCCCATGGCATTTCTTTTGAATAAAAGTTTGGTGTTCAGCCCATGTTCCTGCCAACATTCATTGTTCAGCCCAGGCCAAGCAAGATTAATTGGTCAGTCTTGGTGCTGTTTCTGAGATCTTGGGCATTGCGAGTTGGCATTCCTTCCTACAACGCCATAGCAAAATAGTTCATGGATTGCAGAACACTTTGGGACACCTGAGGATTTGAAAGTGCTATATAATTTCAGATTCTTTACATTTATATAAAAAAAGAAATTCACATTTTGCCGATGATGAAAATGGCATTCTGATAATGTCATCTCTGTTTTGCTGGGCAGCACGGTGGCCTAGTGGTTAGCACAACCGCCTCACGGCGCTGAGGTCCCAGGTTCGATCCCGGCTCTGGGTCACTGTCCGTGTGGAGTTTGCACATTCTCCCCGTGTCTGCGTGGGTTTCGCCCCCACAACCCAAAAATGTGCAGAGTAGGTGGATTGGCCAATGCTAAATTGCCCCTTAATTGGAAAAAATAATTGGGTAATCTAAATTAAAAAAAAAAAAAATCTCTGTTTTGCTGATAATCTGAAATACACACAAATGTTTGTCGAAAGCATCCGAGAAGAACAATGCTTGCGTACACGCTTCCTGAATCCATACTTCCTGAATCCATAATAATATAAATTTTTACGTCTGTGCACTTCTCTGTTTGGTTGGTGAGTTCATTTGGTCGGCAGAGTCTGGCTTATGTGGGGGCACAGATCTGGAGCCCATGAGACGCGTGTAGCTACCAACAGTTGTTGGAATCCAACAATATCTTGAGCTTTGTTTTAAAAGTTGTGTTATCATTAATCTGCACTGCTGGGTAAAAGGGGTAACCGCAATCCCTGGCACATTGACACTGGCACCTGACAGTGTCCCTATCAGGGTGCTTGGGTGGCAGCGCCAAGGTGCAAGACTGGCACTCTGGTGCCAGCAGGAATGCCAGGGTATCGTCCTGACCACCCGGGGGTCTCTAATGGCCTGGGAGAGCCCCCAGGTGCCGTTACGCCTGGTTCACATTTGTGCTAAACAGCGTCCTGGTGAGGTCTCCCAGGTGAGGCGGTTTTGTGCCTGGTGAATACTAATGGATATTTTAATATCTAATCTGCATCTCACTCACCGAGGGTGAGATCCAGATCTTGACGCCTCATGAGATCTCATTAAATCTTGCAAAGCATTTCGAGCATAACGAATCTCATGACAGCCCTCTTGAGATTCAGTGGGCTCGTCACATCAAGTCAGCACCCTAGAAATCTATCTATTTCCACCTAAATACATTCAGTGATTTGGCGTCCACAGCTTTCTGTAGTAGAAAATTCCACAGGTTCACCATCCTCTGAGTGAAGAATTTTCTACGTTTCAATGAGATCCTCCCTCGTTCTTCTAAATTCCAGTGAATGCAGGCCCGGTCAACCCAATCTCTAATCGCACAACAATCCTGCTACCCCAGGAAATCAATCTGATGAATCTTTGCTGCACTCCTTCGATGGCAAGTATAATCCCTTAGATGAGGAGATCAAAACCGCGCACACTACCCCAGATGGCTGCAGTAAGACATCTTGGCTCTTGTTACTAACGTTTTCCACACAATAACAACCGTGACTGTGGCTGCAGAATAATTTGCGCACAGTGCAATTATTTCCGCATTAATCAGCCAAGACATTTCTTTGTGCTGGTTCAAATACTTGCTCATTAGTCACTTTTCATTAATTTTCATTGATTGCCCATAACTCAAACTCCCTCACTTGTCATACTTCAAGATTAGAAGTCCAGTTTTCATAACACACCACTTAATTTCTCCTTGCAGGATTTTAAACACTCCTTGATGCTTTTAAATATCTCGTACAATTACCTTTTTTGGCTTCCTTGCTTTGATATTCAGAAAGAATTAGACTAGCCGTGTATATTTATAATCTGAATTCCCCCATTTCTATTGTTCAGTTTTAGGGCAGTGTTCTTCAAACTTTTTTTCCAGGGACCCATTTTTACCGCCGGCTGACCGTTGCGACCCACGCCGGCTGACCTTCGCGACCCACGCCGGCTGACCTCCGCGACCCACGCCGGCTGACCTCCGCGACCCACGCCGGCTGACCTCCGCGACCCACGCCGGCTGACCTCCGCGACCCACGCCGGCCGACCTGTGCGACCCACCATTTTTTCTTACCTTGTTGCTGCTGACAAAAATGGAGGAAATGGTTTTGTGCAGCACGGTAGCATTGTGGATAGCACAATCGCTTCACAGCTCCAGGGTCCCAGGTTCGATTCCGGCTTGGGTCACTGTCTGTGCAGAGTCTGCACATCCTCCCCGTGTCTGCGTGGGTTTCCTCCGCGTGCTCCGGTTTCCTTCCACAGTCCAAAGATGTGCAAGTTAGGTGGATTGGACATGATAAATTGCCCTTAGTGTTGGGTGGGGTTGTTAACCTTGGGTAAGGTGCTCTTTCCAGGAGCTGGTGCAGACTTGATGGGCTGAATGGCCTCCTTCTGCACTGTAAATTCTATGATCTATGAACTTGTTGGATGAAGGTGAAGCCTTCTGGTGTCTGAAAGTATGGAGTCTCCATCTGTCCAAAGTTCTATATTTTTTTTCCTGTAAAATGTTATCAAATAATTTAATAACCCCCTCCGAACTTGTAAAAAAATAAAATGAATAAAATAAATGAAAAAAATAAAAATTGAATGAGGCCCTAAATCACACGTGAATCCTGGGTTTAGTTCACACCTGGTTCTGCCAGAAGCAAACATTATGGTAGGTGGGGGCATTTAATTGGGCAGAAAGCAAAATATCTTTCCCAACAGTGGGGTGAAATTTTGGAATCTTTTTTCCTGACTTTCAAGGTGGGTCGAGCTACCCAACAACCCATGTCAGGAACCCCACTTTCATGAATTAGTGTCTCATGCATCCTCATTAAAAGGCCACCTCTCCGGAATTAAGTATCCCCTCCAAGCTAGGTTCCCTGCCAGCAGGGTGGCACAGTGGTTAGCACTGCTGCCTCAGAGCACCGAGGACCTGGGTTTGAGCCCAGGTCACTATCCGAATGGAGTTTGCACATTCTCCCCGTGTCTGAGTGGGTCTCACCCCCACAACCCAAAGATGTGCCGGATAGGTGGATTGGCCATGCTAAATTGCTCCTTAATTGGGGGAAAAAAAGAGTTCCGTGCCAGCAAAAATTTAGAACGTTGAGTTTAATGACTGTATACAGCTGCCATGCATCTGGCCAGCTTCACCCCTTCCATGAGTTTGAGGCCCACAGATACCGCTTTCACCTTCTTGGGGGAACCTTGCCTAACTTCACTCACATCTAGTGACCAGGCTAGACACGGGGAGCAGGCTGAGCTGGGAAGCAGTGTCCGGGGAAGGGGAGGGAGATTCTCTGGCCGTTCGCTGGAGGCGGAATTCTCTGGTCCCGCTGGAAGCACATCCCTGCCCATGGGTTTCGCGGCAGTGTTGGGTGGTTTCAATAGGCCATTCACAAGGAGTAAAGAATACTGCCACCAGCACCCTCGCTAACAGGAGTAGTGGGGCAGACTCGCAGCCGAGAATAATGGCCAGAGTCTTAAAGGGTGGGGTCAGTGGTGTCATTGTTGGGATCCTGGGGGGAGGTGTGAACCCAGGTCACTGGTGTTGGGGAGGGGGAACATCAGAGTTAGCGGGTGGCAGGTCCAGGGTTAGAATCTGGGAGGTGAAGGTCTCATGGGGGGGGTGGGGTGAACCTCACAAAGGGAGACTGTACAGGTGGCTGAGATAACGAGAGGGGAAGGGTCAGTGTGGGCAGGGGGACGGTAATGGATGCCAACTCTGAGGGAAGGGAAGGTATGTGGAGGTGGATTGTTTTAGGGTCCAGGGTAATGGGTGACAGAAGGAAGAACATAGAACAGTACAGCACAGAACAGGCCCTTCGGCCCTCGATGTTGTGCAGAGCTTTGTCCAAAACCAAGATCAAGCTATCCCACTCCCTGTCATTGTGCTCCGAAGAGGAATGATGATACTGGGTGGGTCAAGGGTGATGGGGGAAGGTGGTGGGTGACGGGTGGGTAGAGGTGATGGACTGCGTCTGGAAGGTGACATACCATTTACCAAATCTGACCTTCACCACACAGTCAGTGAGATCCTGCCAGGTGGGAAGGGGGTGAATGGAGTTCTAGGTCAGCACAAGTGGCGAATGAAAAGAGAACCCTAATAATGATTAGGCAACTGGACGTTAAAGATGCTCAATTGTAGTAATAATAATAATCTTTATTGTCACAAGTAGGCTTACATTAACACTGCAATGACGTTACTGTGAAAGTCCCCTAGTCGCCACATTCTGCGCCTGTTCGGGTACACAGAGGGAGAATTCAGAATGTCCAATTCACCTAACAAGCACGTCTTTCAGGACTTGTGGGAGGAAACCGGAGCACCCGGAGGAAACCCACACAGACACAAGGAGAACATGCAGACTCCGCACAGACAGTAATCCAAGGTGGGAATCGAACCTGGGATCCTGGTGCTGTGAAGAAACAATGCTAACCACTGTGCTACTGTGCCACCCTCTCTCTCTCCTCTCGATGAAGCTCACACGGCAGTGGACCTGTTCCCGGCTCATGCATCTCATAACATTGAGATCCCAGCAAGGTGTGGAGCTGCCGTTTAGTCTGTGCCAAATGCCGTTGGTGGCTGGTCAGAGGCGGGGATGGAGTGAGGGAGGGAGGGAGGGAGGTAGATGCCTCCAAGGGGACAGACTGGTGACAGCAGCCAAATCCTGACTCCAATCTCCATCCTCCAGGGCAAATGGTCATAGCTAACAAGGACTCATGTAGTTGGGTCTTTTAAAGAAAATCTTTTCTCCAAATTTTCAACATTTTCATCAATAAATAACCAAAGAAAAAACAAACAAATACAATGACAATTCCCCGCACACAAACCGCATCCCGCTCAATATACAGACCAAAACATCCACCCATACATTCCAGATAAAAAAAACACAAATTAACAATCAATCCGTATACAGTGTAACCAAAAACAACAATACCGCCACCCCCCCCCCCCCCCCCCATGTTCAATTGCAACCAGTTCTCGGAAGTGTATAATAAACAGTCCCCATGAATTGTGAAACCCTTCCTTCATCCTCCCTTCAACTGAAACTTCACCTTCCCGAGAGACACGGAAATTCAAGTAGGTTCTCCCCCCCCCCCCCCCCCTCCGCCCCCCTGCCAAGCCGTGTCACAGGATAGAGAAGCTAACCTCCACCCCAACAGGACCCGCCTCAGGGAAATCAGGGGGCAAAGGCTAACATCTGCCCCCCCCCACCCGCCTGCCGTCTGAGCCGGTCCCCCACCCCCACCCCCACCAGAAAAGGCTTATAGGGGCCCTGATTCCAAGTTCAGGAGCACTACCCCCGAGATGACCCTGAAAACCCTCCATCAAACCCTTCACATTCCACATAACTATCCTACCCGGGAGTCCCCCTCTCCTCCCCCACTATCCGCCATCATCATAACTCCACATCCTGCCCACTGAGCTTGGCCCGCCCCATCCCATTGTTACCATCGAGCCCCTTCCCCCTCCCAGAATCCCCCCCCCCCCCCCCCCATCCACTTCCTCTCGAAAACACCTCACCCAGTATCGGTCCCCTCCCCCAACATTTCACACCTCCTAGGTCCATCGAAACCTGTTCTACCAGGCTTTGATGGCCCTGCCCCTCCCCCCACCACACTGTCATTCATTGGCCAGTTTGAGCTAGCCAGTGTGAAAGCCCCTGCCCAGGCCTCACTCCCCTCCAATCCCCTCCCACCTGCCCGGTCCCAGGAAAACAAATAAATCCCCTTCAACACATAACCCCATGGGCAACACGGTAGCATAATGGCTTCACAGTGCCGGGTTCCAGGTTCGATTCCCGGCTTGGGCCACTGTCTGTGTGGAGTCTGCACGTTCTCCCTGTGTCTGCGTGGGTTTCCTCCAGGTGCTCCGCTTTCCTCCCACAGTCCAAAGATGTTGCAGGTTAGATGCATTGGCTATGATAAATTGCCCTTGGGTTAGATGGAGTTGCTGGGTTACAGAGATAGGGTGGAGATGTGGGATTAAGTAGGGGGCTCTTTTCATGAGCCGGTGGATACTCGATGGGCCAAATGGCCTCCTTCTGCACTGTAAATTCTATGAAATTCTATAAACACACAAACCCCAAAGAACAATCATTGCAAAAGAAAATCCCAACTCCTACCTTGTCCAAATAGGCAACTTCAACTCATTTAGCACATATAATATGCAAGGAAAAATAGAGCTACATACACTCCTCCACCCCCCCCCCCCCCCCCCCCCCTACCCTCAGTCCCATTTCTCACTTCTGCCTCAGTCCTTCTGCTTTCACAAATGCCTCTGCCGCTTCCACCGTCTCGAAATAAAAGTCTTTGGAGTTGTAGGTCACCGTCAACTTAGCTGGGTACACTACCGAACCGCACACTGCTGTGTGCTGTTTACACTTGGCCGAAGGCCGCCGCCTCCTCGCCAACTCCACAGTAAAGTCCTGCTGTATGCGTATCCCAGCTGCAGCCCACTGCACCTCCCGCTTCTGCTTTGCCCAACTCAAAGCTCCTTCACACAGTACCTACGGAATCAAATAATCACTGCTCTTGGTGGCTCATCCGCCTTTGTTTTAGGCCCCCACGCCCTCTGAGCCCGATCCAGTTTGTACCGAGAGGGACCTTTCCCCTTCCCCCAACAGCTCTGCCAACATCTTGGCAAAGCACTCCGTCAGCCTCGGGCCCTCCACCCCCTCGGGCAGGCCCACGATCCCCAGATTTTGCCGCCTAGATCTGTTTCCAGGTCCCCCACTTTGGCTCACAGACCTTTGTTGGCCTCCACCACCCTCTGCAGCTCCTCACCCACCGAGGTGAGTTGATCGCTGTGTTGCGACGAGGCCTCCTCCTCTTCAGTTTCCCACCCTGCTCCCGCACCTCGACCAATGTCTTCGACACCACCGACTTCACCGGAGCAATCACCTCCCCCACCAGCACCTTCATTGCCGCCATCATCTCCTTCCTCATCACCTCCATGTGCTTTGCAAACTGTTTTCAAATTCCAAAGCCATCACCTCGGTCATCTTTTCCGCCGTGAACGGTGCGGCCCCACCCGGTGACCCAGCCTCCGCCATCCTTCCAGTTGCCGAGCCGACCCTTCCACTCGACGGCGAACCATCACTCATCGTCTTCTCCACGGCGGATCTCCTTTTGGTTTTGGACATCCTCTTTCCTCATGTCTTCCTGCACTTATTTAACAAATATTTGCCCCTGGGACTGGCCGTTAAATTCTAAACAATCAAACCCTGAGCAGGAGCCGCCCAACGCGTGACCTCTTCCTACATACCGCCACCGGAAGCCCCGTAGTTGGTCTTTCTGTGCTGTCAAGGTAATGGGTTCTCTCGAGAGTTTGGAGGGTAGTGGAGGCGTGACTCACATCAGCCTGATCAAAGGGACACGGCTCCATGTGCAATCATGTATGAACAGGAGGAACATCCAACTCTGGTCCTCTGGAATGTCCTTTTACACTGACCGGCTGGCTTTGGGATGGAGGGAAACCTGTAAAGGACATACTCACAAAATGTACCACTCTCAGATCCACTGAGCTGTCGAGAATGCCGGCTGCAGGCAACCCTGCCTTAGAATCGCATCCAGATGAGGGGAATAAGGGTCCCTTGCAGGTTGGCACAGTGCCAGGAAGGGGGGGGGGGGGCCTGAGCAGCCAGATAAGGAGGGTAGAGTGCTCTTTCAAAGGGTCGGGCAGACTCGATGGGCCGAATGGCCCCCTTCTGCACTGTACGGATTCTATGGATTCCCAAACAAAACTTAAAATGTAAAACATGATTAAATTAAGAAAGAAATACAACATTTATAAGTCAAAATGATCAGACTGTGAGCAAGTTTCAGCAATAAACATCAGGGTTGGGAAGAACAATATTGTTTGAAATCAAATTGTTTCCAAAAATCTTGAAACAATAAACACACAATTTGAAACATGAGGTATGTATTCTATTGAGCTAAGTGGACTTTATGAATTAATTCACAATGTATATTTAATTAACTCTGCTACTGATCTGCTACTGGGGCTGGTTTAGCTCACTTGGCTAAATCGCTGGTTTTTAAAGCAGGCCAGCAGCACGGTTCGATTCCCGTACCAGCCTCCCCGAACAGGTGCCGGAATGTGGCGACTAGGGGCTTTTCACAGTAGCTTCATTGAAGCCTACTCGTGACAATAAGCGATTTTCATTTTCATTTCATTTTTCATTTTTACTGATCTATGGATACAAGTTAACAAAGTATACTAATGAACTTTGTTTATTGATGAACTATGTATGCTAATCATAATCATAGAATTTAGTACAGAAGGAGGCTATTCGGCCCATCGAGTCTGCACAAGCCCTTAGAAAGAGCACCCTATTTAAGCCCAACGCCTCCAGCCTGTCACCAGAGGCAATTTAACATGGCCAATCCACCTAACCTGCACGTCTTTGCAGGAAACCTGAGCACCTGGAGGAAACCCACAGACATGGGGAGAAAGTGCAAACTCCAGCCACCCGAAGCCAGAATTGAACCCCCAGTCCCTGTAGCTGTGAGGTAGCAGTGCTAGCCGCTGTGCCACACATGATTACAAGTTAACTTTGCATATTAAATAATTTTGTTTATTGATGAACTATGTACACTAATGATCTATATTTCCATTAACTTTGTATATTAATGAAGTTTGTTTATTGAAGATTTATGTATGCTAATGGTCTATATAAGGGGCAGCATGATAGGACAGTGGATTCCGGGTTTAAGTCACTGTCTGTGCGGAATCTGCACGTTCTCCCCGTCTGCGTGGGTTTCCTCCCACAGTCCAAAGACGTGCAGGTTAGATGGAATAGCCATGATCAATTGTCCTTAGTATCCAAAAGGGTTATGTGGGGTTACGGAGATAGGGTGGAGGTGTGGCTTTGGGTAAGGTGCTTTTTCCAGGGGAGGGTGCAGATTCGATGGGCCGAATGCCCTCCTTTGGCACTGTAAATTGAGAAGTTAAGTTTGCGGATTGATGAACTGTGCATAATACTGGACTGCGTAAGTGGATGAATTTGTACCGACTGAAGAGAGGCAGGAATGAAGAGAGTTGGGCCTGTGTAGCAGAGGCACTTCTTGCAGGAGCACTGAGTGATGTGGATGGGTCAGAGTCCCACCATGCATTCGGCTTCACTCTGGGTTATGGCGGTGTTGGAGAAGCCGCTGCGATCCTGGGTCGGCTCCTCTGCTGCCCTTGTGGGAAGGCGGCTGCTGGACAAGGTATTCGGCAGGGTCTCGGCCATGCAGCCGGCTGCACACTGCTCCGACCAAGGTAGATACATATCAGTATCCGGGCACGGAGGCGCTGTGAAAGCAGCTCCTCCCAGGTTGTAATCTTCCGGCTGGGTTGGAGCGTTTCCTTGTTCTGTTACAGAGGAGGGGAGGGGGGGTCTCCGTGTCTGGAGGAGTTTCCAGCAGGGACTGACTGCAGAGGCTGAGCAAGGCAGCTCACCACCTTCCTGCCGGGCAGTTAGGGAGAGGCTAGAAATGCTGGCCGAGCCACATGAACAAAACAAACAATCGGGGTCATTAATACCATTGCATCAATGATATATTCTAATTATGGTCCATTTTTAAAAATCCCCCCCCACAACCCCAAAGAGTAGGGGGATTGGTCATTCTTCTGAGATCCGGAGGTGGATTGGCCACGCTAAATTGGCCCTTAATTGGGAAACAAAATTATGGGTACTCTAAATTTATTAAAGAAAACGTTTAAAAATCCTTCTTTTGAATAACTCATCTTGCACAAGGGTCCTTGAGTATTCTGATTTGTATTGCACAGTAACAAGATTTTAATGTTTATTTGTCCTTTTTGTTTTGCAATCTACAAAAGATTGTAATTGCACACAACTGCCTGGGAGCGGCAGTCACCAGTGGATTGGAGGTGGGGGTGGGGATTCAGACAGGGGGGTGGGGGTGGAGGAGCTGGGTTGGGGGGTGGAGTCAGACAGGTGTTGGATGGGGGGAGGGGTGGAGTTGGATGGGGGGGAGGGGTGGAGTTGGATGGGGGGAGGGGTGGAGTTGGATGGGGGGGGAGGGGTGGAGTTGGATGGGGGGGAGGGGTGGAGTTGGATGGGGGAGGGGTGGAGTTGGATGGGGGAGGGGTGGAGTTGGATGGGGGGAGGGGTGGAGTTGGATGGGGGGGGGGGTGGAGTTGGATGGGGGGAGGGGTGGAGTTGGTGGGGGAGGGGTGGAGTTGGATGGGGGGGAGGGTGGAGTTGGATGGGGGGAGGGTGTGAGGGTGAGTTGGATGGGGGGGAGGGTGGGGTGGATGGGGGGGAGGGTGGTTGGATGGGGGGGAGGGGTGGAGTTGGATGGGGGGGGGGGGGTGGAGTTGGATGGGGGGGAGGGGTGGAGTTGGAAATGGTGGCAACTGGGGGGCAGGGGTGGAGTTGGATGTGGAAGGGGGCAGGGGTGGCGTTAGGATAGGGGGGGGAGGGGGCAGGGGTGGAGTTGGATGGGGGAGGGGCAGGGGTGGAGTTGGATGGGGCAGGGGTGGAGTTGGATGGGGGAGGGTGGAGGTGGATGGTGAGGGGTGGAGTTGGATGGGTTAGGTGGGTTGGAGTGGGGATGGCGGTGGAGTCTGGAATGGGGGGGAGGGGTGGGAGTGGATGGGGGGGAGGGGGT